>NW_025048788.1:40000-66476 GCF_016746365.2 Drosophila yakuba | reverse complement strand
TTCCGGTCCTCTCTAGTTTATGGGCTCTCAAAGGGACATATAATGAAAATTAAACCATAACAAGTTGGGAATTATTTGTAACGTAATGGATATAAGTTTTGAATTTTAATAAACGATAACGTGTCTAAGAGTTAGAAAGGTGTAATGTCCAATGCATGACACCAAGAATAAATTAATTCATCTACAAAATGTAGTTTAGATATCAGATGGAAGTTAACCATATATATTCAACATGATAAATGTTTTTATGCAGCAAATTTAATGTTCAACATAGCACATTATTTTTATGCATATTTATCGGCCATTTGTTTACAATTTATATTGCGAATTATTTGTCTATAATTGTTTGATTAATATCTTATGTCGATTGAATTTAATTTCGATTATCAATAAAACGGATGTACTTATTTTAAACATATTATTAATTTCAGAAACTACGAACCTGCCTTGTTTTGGTCCTTGGTTCACAACATCCTGGACGCTCCTAATAATACATCGCCAGCACCAACGCAGATTTAAGGAATTACATCCATTGAATCCACTGAGCTTCCGGTCCTCTCTTGTTTATGGGCTCTCAAAGGGGACATATAATGAAAATTAAACCATAACAAGTTGGGAATTATTTGTAAACGTAATGGATATAAGTTTTGAATTTTAATAAACGATAACGTGTCTAAGAGTTAGAAAGGTGTAATGTCCAATGCATGACACCAAGAATAAATTAATTCTATCTACAAAATGTAGTTTAGATATCAGATGGAAGTTAACCATATATATTCAACATGATAAATGTTTTTATGCAGCAAATTAAATGTTCAACATAGCAACATATTATTTTTATGCATATTTATCGGCCATTTGTTTACAATTTATATTGCGAATTATTTGTCTATAATTGTTTGATTAATATCTTATGTCGATTGAATTTAATTTCGATTATCAATAAAACGGATGTACTTATTTTAAACATATTATTAATTTCAGAAACTACGAACCTGCCTTGTTTTGGTCCTTGGTTCACAACATCCTGGACGCTCCTAATAATACATCGCCAGCACCAACGCAGATTTAAGGAATTACATCCACTGAATCCACTGAGCTTCCGGTCCTCTCTAGTTTATGGGCTCTCAAAGGGGACATATAATGAAAATTAAACCATAACAAGTTGGGAATTATTTGTAAACGTAATGGATATAAGTTTTGAATTTTAATAAACGATAACGTGTCTAAGAGTTAGAAAGGTGTAATGTCCAATGCATGACACCAAGAATAAATTAATTCTATCTACAAAATGTAGTTTAGATATCAGATGGAAGTTAACCATATATATTCAACATGATAAATGTTTTTATGCAGCAAATTTAATGTTCAACATAGCACATTATTTTTATGCATATTTATCGGCCATTTGTTTACAATTTATATTGCGAATTATTTGTCTATAATTGTTTGATTAATATCTTATGTCGATTGAATTTAATTTCGATTATCAATAAAACGGATGTACTTATTTTAAACATATTATTAATTTCAGAAACTACGAACCTGCCTTGTTTTGGTCCTTGGTTCACAACATCCTGGACGCTCCTAATAATACATCGCCAGCACCAACGCAGATTTAAGGAATTACATCCATTGAATCCACTGAGCTTCCGGTCCTCTCTAGTTTATGGGCTCTCAAAGGGGACATATAATGAAAATTAAACCATAACAAGTTGGGAATTATTTGTAAACGTAATGGATATAAGTTTTGAATTTTAATAAACGATAACGTGTCTAAGAGTTAGAAAGGTGTAATGTCCAATGCATGACACCAAGAATAAATTAATTCTATCTACAAAATGTAGTTTAGATATCAGATGGAAGTTAACCATATATATTCAACATGATAAATGTTTTTATGCAGCAAATTAAATGTTCAACATAGCAACATATTATTTTTATGCATATTTATCGGCCATTTGTTTACAATTTATATTGCGAATTATTTGTCTATAATTGTTTGATTAATATCTTATGTCGATTGAATTTAATTTCGATTATCAATAAAACGGATGTACTTATTTTAAACATATTATTAATTTCAGAAACTACGAACCTGCCTTGTTTTGGTCCTTGGTTCACAACATCCTGGACGCTCCTAATAATACATCGCCAGCACCAACGCAGATTTAAGGAATTACATCCATTGAATCCACTGAGCTTCCGGTCCTCTCTAGTTTATGGGCTCTCAAAGGGGACATATAATGAAAATTAAACCATAACAAGTTGGGAATTATTTGTAAACGTAATGGATATAAGTTTTGAATTTTAATAAACGATAACGTGTCTAAGAGTTAGAAAGGTGTAATGTCCAATGCATGACACCAAGAATAAATTAATTCTATCTACAAAATGTAGTTTAGATATCAGATGGAAGTTAACCATATATATTCAACATGATAAATGTTTTTATGCAGCAAATTAAATGTTCAACATAGCAACATTATTTTTATGCATATTTATCGGCCATTTGTTTACAATTTATATTGCGAATTATTTGTCTATAATTGTTTGATTAATATCTTATGTCGATTGAATTTAATTTCGATTATCAATAAAACGGATGTACTTATTTTAAACATATTATTAATTTCAGAAACTACGAACCTGCCTTGTTTTGGTCCTTGGTTCACAACATCCTGGACGCTCCTAATAATACATCGCCAGCACCAACGCAGATTTAAGGAATTACATCCATTGAATCCACTGAGCTTCCGGTCCTCTCTAGTTTATGGGCTCTCAAAGGGGACATATAATGAAAATTAAACCATAACAAGTTGGGAATTATTTGTAAACGTAATGGATATAAGTTTTGAATTTTAATAAACGATAACGTGTCTAAGAGTTAGAAAGGTGTAATGTCCAATGCATGACACCAAGAATAAATTAATTCTATCTACAAAATGTAGTTTAGATATCAGATGGAAGTTAACCATATATATTCAACATGATAAATGTTTTTATGCAGCAAATTAAATGTTCAACATAGCAACATATTATTTTTATGCATATTTATCGGCCATTTGTTTACAATTTATATTGCGAATTATTTGTCTATAATTGTTTGATTAATATCTTATGTCGATTGAATTTAATTTCGATTATCAATAAAACGGATGTACTTATTTTAAACATATTATTAATTTCAGAAACTACGAACCTGCCTTGTTTTGGTCCTTGGTTCACAACATCCTGGACGCTCCTAATAATACATCGCCAGCACCAACGCAGATTTAAGGAATTACATCCATTGAATCCACTGAGCTTCCGGTCCTCTCTAGTTTATGGGCTCTCAAAGGGGACATATAATGAAAATTAAACCATAACAAGTTGGGAATTATTTGTAAACGTAATGGATATAAGTTTTGAATTTTAATAAACGATAACGTGTCTAAGAGTTAGAAAGGTGTAATGTCCAATGCATGACACCAAGAATAAATTAATTCTATCTACAAAATGTAGTTTAGATATCAGATGGAAGTTAACCATATATATTCAACATGATAAATGTTTTTATGCAGCAAATTAAATGTTCAACATAGCAACATATTATTTTTATGCATATTTATCGGCCATTTGTTTACAATTTATATTGCGAATTATTTGTCTATAATTGTTTGATTAATATCTTATGTCGATTGAATTTAATTTCGATTATCAATAAAACGGATGTACTTATTTTAAACATATTATTAATTTCAGAAACTACGAACCTGCCTTGTTTTGGTCCTTGGTTCACAACATCCTGGACGCTCCTAATAATACATCGCCAGCACCAACGCAGATTTAAGGAATTACATCCATTGAATCCACTGAGCTTCCGGTCCTCTCTAGTTTATGGGCTCTCAAAGGGGACATATAATGAAAATTAAACCATAACAAGTTGGGAATTATTTGTAAACGTAATGGATATAAGTTTTGAATTTTAATAAACGATAACGTGTCTAAGAGTTAGAAAGGTGTAATGTCCAATGCATGACACCAAGAATAAATTAATTCTATCTACAAAATGTAGTTTAGATATCAGATGGAAGTTAACCATATATATTCAACATGATAAATGTTTTTATGCAGCAAATTAAATGTTCAACATAGCAACATATTATTTTTATGCATATTTATCGGCCATTTGTTTACAATTTATATTGCGAATTATTTGTCTATAATTGTTTGATTAATATCTTATGTCGATTGAATTTAATTTCGATTATCAATAAAACGGATGTACTTATTTTAAACATATTATTAATTTCAGAAACTACGAACCTGCCTTGTTTTGGTCCTTGGTTCACAACATCCTGGACGCTCCTAATAATACATCGCCAGCACCAACGCAGATTTAAGGAATTACATCCATTGAATCCACTGAGCTTCCGGTCCTCTCTAGTTTATGGGCTCTCAAAGGGGACATATAATGAAAATTAAACCATAACAAGTTGGGAATTATTTGTAAACGTAATGGATATAAGTTTTGAATTTTAATAAACGATAACGTGTCTAAGAGTTAGAAAGGTGTAATGTCCAATGCATGACACCAAGAATAAATTAATTCTATCTACAAAATGTAGTTTAGATATCAGATGGAAGTTAACCATATATATTCAACATGATAAATGTTTTTATGCAGCAAATTAAATGTTCAACATAGCACATTATTTTTATGCATATTTATCGGCCATTTGTTTACAATTTATATTGCGAATTATTTGTCTATAATTGTTTGATTAATATCTTATGTCGATTGAATTTAATTTCGATTATCAATAAAACGGATGTACTTATTTTAAACATATTATTAATTTCAGAAACTACGAACCTGCCTTGTTTTGGTCCTTGGTTCACAACATCCTGGACGCTCCTAATAATACATCGCCAGCACCAACGCAGATTTAAGGAATTACATCCATTGAATCCACTGAGCTTCCGGTCCTCTCTGTTTATGGGCTCTCAAAGGGGACATATAATGAAAATTAAACCATAACAAGTTGGGAATTATTTGTAAACGTAATGGATATAAGTTTTGAATTTTAATAAACGATAACGTGTCTAAGAGTTAGAAAGGTGTAATGTCCAATGCATGACACCAAGAATAAATTAATTCTATCTACAAAATGTAGTTTAGATATCAGATGGAAGTTAACCATATATATTCAACATGATAAATGTTTTTATGCAGCAAATTAAATGTTCAACATAGCAACATATTATTTTTATGCATATTTATCGGCCATTTGTTTACAATTTATATTGCGAATTATTTGTCTATAATTGTTTGATTAATATCTTATGTCGATTGAATTTAATTTCGATTATCAATAAAACGGATGTACTTATTTTAAACATATTATTAATTTCAGAAACTACGAACCTGCCTTGTTTTGGTCCTTGGTTCACAACATCCTGGACGCTCCTAATAATACATCGCCAGCACCAACGCAGATTTAAGGAATTACATCCATTGAATCCACTGAGCTTCCGGTCCTCTCTTGTTTATGGGCTCTCAAAGGGGACATATAATGAAAATTAAACCATAACAAGTTGGGAATTATTTGTAAGCGTAATGGATATAAGTTTTGAATTTTAATAAACGATAACGTGTCTAAGAGTTAGAAAGGTGTAATGTCCAATGCATGACACCAAGAATAAATTAATTCTATCTACAAAATGTAGTTTAGATATCAGATGGAAGTTAACCATATATATTCAACATGATAAATGTTTTTATGCAGCAAATTTAATGTTCAACATAGCACATTATTTTTATGCATATTTATCGGCCATTTGTTTACAATTTATATTGCGAATTATTTCGATTATTTGTCTATGATTGTTTGATTAATATCTAATGTCGATTGAATTTAATTTCGATTATCAAAAAAACGGATGTACTTATTTTGAACATATTATTAATTTCTTAAACTAGAAACCTGCCTTGTTTTGGTCTTTGGTTCAGAACATCCTTGACGCTCCTAAAAATACATCGCCAGCACCAACGCAGATTTAAGTAATTAATTAGTTTGTGGGCTCTCAAAGGGGACATATAATGAAAATTAAACCATAACAAGCTGGAAATTATTTGTAAGCGTAATTGATATAAGTTTTGAATTGTAATAAACTATAACGTGTCCAAGAGTTAGAAAGATGTAATGTCCAATGCATGACACCAAGAATAAATTAATTCTATATACAAAATGTAGTTTAGTTATTAGACGGAAGTCAACAATAAATATTCAACATGATAAATGTTTTTATACAGCAAATTAAATGTTCAACATTGCACATTATTTTTATGCATATTTATCGGCCATTTGTTAACAATTCATATTGCGAATTATTTGTCTATGATTGTTTGATTAATATCTAATGTCGATTGAATTTAATTTCGATTATCAAAAAAACGGATGTACATATTATTAATTTCTTAAACTAGAAACCTGTCTTGTTTTGGTCTTTGGTTCAGAGCATCCTTAACGCTTCCAAAAATACATCGCCAGCACCAACGCAGATTTAAGTAATTAATTAGTTTGTGGGCTCTCAAAGGGGACATATAATGAAAATTAAACCATAACAAGTTGGGAATTATTTGTAAGCGTAATGGATATAAGTTTTGAATTTTAATAAACGATAACGTGTCTAAGAGTTAGAAAGATGTAATGTCCAATGCATGACACCAAGAATAAATTAATTCTATCTACAAAATGTAGTTTAGTTATTAGATGGAAGTCAACAATAAATATTCAACATGATAAATGTTTTTATGCAGCAAATTAAATGATCAATGTAATGACCCGCTTACTAAGAGTAACACGCGTTATGATTTATAGTTATATATATTCAGTTCGTTTATTCAGATCTATGGTATTCGCACATACTCGACATAAGATCGCCTAGACACTAGGCGATCGGTAGTGTCTCTCCCGTCGCTTGATTGTTGGCAACGCCGGTCGCCACATCCCTCCTTTATTAACGAGTTTTAGCTTTAATGGCGGCAGGGGTGGCTGGATCCCGGGGCTTCCTTCTGTGGGCTGGAGTACTGCGTTCTCCGAGGTAGGTGTTGATTCCGGTAAGCTGTCATCTGGTTGCGGCGTTGGGCTGGATACGTTTGGCTAGCTGGAACTTTCTTAAGATGTGAGGCATTTCTTGTTAGTTTTCTACCACCCCCTTCGATCACCACAATATTATTGTGTCGTTCTAAAACCGTAAATTCCGTCTTGTCGAAGTTTGATGTAAGTTTGTTTGGGAACACTACGTTTTTCAAAAGCACCTTGTCGCCCACTTCTATATCGACTTCCTTTGCCCCTCTTCTTTTGTCGGCTGCCTGCTTTCCCTTATTTTTTTCAATAATATCTTTATCTCTCTCTCCAGAGTCTAAGGTATTCTCGCAGATATCCCCAATGCCCGGTATTTTGTCACGGATGACTCTGTTGAACATCAGCTTTGTGGGCGCAGACCCTGTTGTTCCATGTGGGGTTACGTTGTACATAAGAACGAATTTTTGGATTTCCTCTTTGTAGTTTTTCCCATTTGCGTATGCTATTTTTAAGCGTTTTACAAGGGCTCTGTTCATGTTTTCAACTTCCCCGTTTGCTTGCGGCCAATACGGTGGGGTTCGAACTTGTTTAATGCCGCACGCTTTGCAGTAGTTAGAAAACTCCTCGCTAACATATTGGCGTCCATTATCCGTTCGTAGGTGCTCAGGATATCCCAGTCTACAGATCTCTTTCATTGCCTCTACCAGGGTCGTTGAAGATATGGTTTTAAGAAACTTATGCTCCATATATCGTGAGAAATAGTCAATGAAGACTAGAACATATTCATTGTTGGGAAGCGGACCTAGTAAATCCGACGCTACCCAAATCCAAGGGCCAGTGGGAAAAGGGGGTGACCTGATGTCTTGTGATACCAGACAACAATCTCTGCAAGCTTTGACAAACTTTTCTGCGTCTCTGTCTATTTGTGGCCACCATACTTTGGATCGCAGGCGGCGTTTCATTGCTGTCTCGCCGGGATGTCCTTCGTGGGCTAACTCCAGTATTTTTACTCTCAGAGATGTTGGCACGACTAGGCGGTTTCCCCTCAAAAGGAGCGAGCCAACCGCTGAAAGCTCATACCGAAACGGGTAGAAGCCCACTGAACTATGGGGCTTCCAGGAGTCGTTCTCCAGGCAACTGATTGCATCCATAATCTCTTCATCCCTCTTGGAAGACTCTGCTATTTCATGAATTGTCATAGATCTTGGGATAGAGCTCTGTGCGACGCGAAGGATGCTGTATTCCGTCTTGTGGTCGATTGGTTCTACCGCCGGTAGTTGACAGAGTCGAGACAACGCATCTGATATGTTGTCTCTTCCGGATTTATAGGTAACGGTAAACGTATATGCCTGGAGCCGCAGCAGCCACCTTTCAATGCGAGCTGGGGGCTTGGATGTTGGTTTGAAAATGGCTTCCAAGGGCTTGTGATCAGTTACGAGTTCGAAGTGCAGGCCTGCCAGATAGTAGTAAAATTGGGAGTAGCGTTTCTCCACCTCCGACAGGGCCTTGCTAGCAAAGGTAATTATTAAAGGTTCGTTGTCGACTTTGGATTGCAATAACACAGGCCCAAGGGCAACCGGGCTGGCGTCCGCAATCACCCGTGTTCGATGCCTTGGATTGAAATATGATAATTTGGTACTTGGATAGGAGATTCTTTAGGTTGCTGAAGCATTTTTCTCGCTTCGCCCAGGTGAATTTGCTTTCAGTTTTCAGCAGTTTTCTTAGAGGATCTGTATGACTTGCAAGGTCCGGAATGAACTTTCCGACGTAGGTCACCAACCGAGGAAGCTCCGCGTTTCTTCTTTGTTCTTTGGGTCTCTGAAAGATCGGATGACGTCAATTTTCTCAGGGTAGACTTCTATTCCCTTGTCGGATAAAATATGTCCGAGGAATTTTAGTTTGCTTGTCTTCCAGATGCACTTTTCTTTATTCAGTAGGACATTATTTTCCTGGCAGATCTGGCATACTTCTTTTACGGCGCTGTCGATTTCGAGGTCAGTTGCGCCAAAGATGATGACATCATCGATGAAGTTCATGGCGTTAGGTACCGCAGATAGCATCTGCTCGAGAAGGCGTTGAAAAATTTCGGGAGCAGAATTTACTCCAAACATCAAACGCTTATAGCGGAAAAGTCCCCTTGGAGTTATGAACGTTGTTATTTCCCGGCTCGATTCATCAAGGGCCAGTTGGTGATAGGCGTCCTTGAGGTCTAGGCGTGCGAAGAATTTAGCCTCTTTGAGTCTGGTCATAAAGCAGTCGAAAGTTGGTAATGGGTAGTTTTCCCGTAGGATTGCTTTGTTTGCCAGTCGACACATAAGCGGATGTCCCCGTTCTCCTTAAACGCAAGCACGATGGGAGATATCCAAGCACTCGGGCCCGTGACTGGTTCAATTATATCTCGACTCAGGGCTTCATCCAGTCTTTCCATAACTTTGTCCTCGAGCGCGGCCGGGATTCGTCTCACTGGTTGTTGAACGGGTTTCACATCATAATCTATGGAAAGGCTTACTTCAATGTTTTTCCATTTTGGAAAAGGCTCCATTTCCTCAATACGGTTAATGTTTCTTCCCAGTCGGAGGACTTTTAATTTTATAGCCGTGTCTCGGCCCAGCAGAGATTGTTCTCCATTTTCAATCACGTAAAATGAGGCAATCTCTTCGGTACCCGGCTCAACGGAAATTGTGGCCTCGAAAATATACATTACTCGTAGTAATTTATTAGAGGCATAGGCTCGGAATTGCTTTTCTGTATGAGTTCTTACGTTAAAGACTGTGGCTTTTCTCTTCACTAGCAGAGACCAGTCCGCGTGGCTGATAAGGTTAAACTTGCACACCGAGTCAATAATCAAAGAAATTTCACGGCCTCCCACTCGGCATCGTATGAACTCCTCTTCATCTTCGCTTGACACTTTAAAGCAATGTTCCTCGCCCTTTTTGAGTTTGGAGCTGGTGGCCTCCTCTTCGACAGAGCGAATATACGTGCAAGGCCATTTCAGGTTATTCCTTTGGGACTTAAGGAATCGGCCGTTCAAGTTAGTTCGGCACTTCCTGGCAAAGTGTCCAGACTTCGAGCATTTATTGCAAGTCACATTTCTTGCCGGACATGATGGGTCGTTGTGTGTGTGTCAGAATTTTCCACATCTGGGGCACTCCCCACTCTGTTTAAAACCACGATGTGTAATTTTACGGATGGGTTCCGCAATTGGTCTTGATGTCATTTCTTTTGATTCTTTGTTGATCTGCTCCTCAACCTGACATGCTTCGATCACTTCCTCTAGTGAATACTCCTTTCCCAGAAGTCTTTTCTTGAGGTCTAGAGGTGCCCACACATCTATGATTTTATCCTTTAGACATATATTCTCAATCTCCGCTTTTAAGGATCCGAATGCACATTGTTGCATTTGTTGGCGGAGTCGCAGCATGAAATCACCAAAGCTTTCTGTGTCCAACGGTGTCAGGCCTCTGAATAGATGTCTTTCAAACGTTGAGTTCTGCTTCGGTGAGAAGTGTTTATTTAAATGGTCGATGAGGATTTTATAGATGTCTTCTTTATTTCCGTCGCTGGGCTCCACCAGCGCACCAGGTAGAGAGTATACTACTGACTGTAGCTGGACTCCTCCCAAAAGCAGTAGCTTACTCCTCTTCTGCTTCTAGGTATCAATACCCTCGGACTCGAGGTATATTGTAAATGCCCTCAACTACTTCTCCCATTCATTTCGAAGGATCGCCTTGTCGATCACCTCGCACAGAAACGGTTTAATGACACTGTCGGTCATTTTCAATACGGGACCTAGAATTGGAGTTTACGACGAAAGACATTATTAGATTTACGACCATTTACATTTGAGGTTTTGTTGTTTCCGTTTTTCCTTTTAAATTTTATGAATTCTTTTGGCTTGTCGAGAGAATACTGCTCCACCCGACCTTTAACCTTTTTGTTTGCAATTCAAACCGATTACCCAGCTCTTTCTTAAAAGCTTGTAATATTTTTCCTTTTTCCTCCGTTTTTATTTTTTTTTAAATTACATTTTTTTTTTAATTATTAAAATATTTATTTATTTATATATTTCGTGTTCTGTTTCTTTTCTTTTTTTCTCAAAATATGCTTTGGCTTGTACCACTACTCGGCTCCTCTCTTAAAGCTTATAATGCGTACTCGGCCCTTGCAACTCTTTGGTTGCTAGAGAAATTTCTCTCCAGCTCACCTTTTAAGCTTGTAAAGAGTATTACTCTTATTGGTTATTTTTCTTATATCCTGGTTGCTAGAGAGTGTCTCTCTAACTCACTTTCTCTTAAGCCTGCGAAGAGTAATCTCTTCACTCAGCCTATCTGTCGGAGTGCATGTGTGTTGGATGAGAGTGAGCGAAAAATTGTGCATATAAAATTACTCATTCCGCTTTGTGCTTAACGTCATTTTATGTTGGCAACGTGCAATCTGCACTCACGCAGCTTATTCCTTCTCTCCTCTTTCCACATTTTTATGTATGTATAAGTTAACAACTAATAGTACCAACACTTTTGTCACCAATACACAAACACTAGTACTTCATATAAACAATGCTGACGCGCCCCAACCGAGTTCAGAGCTCCGCGCTACGAACGGTCAGCAACAGCAAACGGACACCCCTTATCCGGGGTATCGAGCTATGTTGCATAAATGCTGAGTCGGCTTGCCGACCATGGGTTTATGGCGTGATGCATTGGAGCCAGAGTAGATCCACACTTTCATATTCTTTTGTATTCAGTCTTAAGCCAGAGCTTTAATGAAGAGCAGCTATTTACTCCGGCACGCAGCCGTAAAATATCATTTTATTATTTGAATACTCTCGCTGAGCCAAAAGGCCAGCGATCGACAAAGAGGGCAAAGTCACGCCCTCCAACCTAAACTTCGTAAGAAGATATAAATCCCTGGTGGCAGCATCGTTCCGGATCCCACGGGAAGGAATATCCGCACGTCAGGAGGCCATAGGACCAACCACGACGGAGGAACATATTAATTTATATGCCGGTAGGCACGTTCCATCACACACACACTCACGCACAGCCTATATCACGCCACTCCTTTACCGTAATTTCGCGCCTTTTTCCTAATTCATCAAATTTACCAAAGTTTTAGTTATTATCATTATCATTTACCGATTTTTCCACTCGTCGCCAATGTAATGACCCGCTTACTAAGAGTAACACGCGTTATGATTTATAGTTATATATATTCAGTTCGTTTATTCAGATCTATGGTATTCGCACATCCACGCTGCTTGGCAGTCCGCTCAGGAGTAATACATTCTCTCACTCAGACACTAGGCAATCGGTAGTGTCTCTCCCGTCGCTGCTCTCCCGATGCTTGGTTGTTGGCAACGCCGGTCGCCACAATCAACATTGCACATTATTTTTATGCATATTTATCCGCCATTTGCTTACAATTTATATTGCGAATTATTTGTCGATAATTGTTTGATTAATATCTAATGTCGATTGAATTTAATTTCGATTATCAAAAAAACGGATGTACTTATTTTAAACATATTAACTACAAACTACAAACCCGCCTTGTTTTGGTCCTTGGTTCACAACATCCTTGACGCTCCTAAAAATACATCGCCAGCACCAACGCAGATTTAAGTAATTAATTAGTTTATGGGCTCTCAAAGGGGACATATAATGAAAATTAAACCATAACAAGTTGGAAATTATTTGTAAGCGTAATTGATATAAGTTTTGAATTGTAATAAACGATAACGTGTCCAAGAGTTAGAAAGATGTAATGTCCAATGCATGACACCAAGAATAAATTAATTCTATATACAAAATGTAGTTTAGTTATTAGATGGAAGTCAACAATAAATATTCAACATGATAAATGTTTTTATGCAGCAAATTAAATGATCAACATTGCACATCATTTTTATGCATATTTATCGGCCATTTGCTTTCAATTTATATTGCGAATTCATATTGCGAACTATTTGTCGATAATTGTTTGATTAATGTCTAATGTCGATTGAATTTAATTTCGATTATCAAAAAAACGGATGTACTTAATTTGAACATATTATTAATTTCTTAAACTAAAAACCTGCCTTGTTTTGGTCCTTGGTTCAGAACATCCTTGACGCTCCTAAAAATACATCGGCAGCACCAACGCAGATTTAAGTAATTAATTAGTTTGTGGGCTCTCAAAGGGGACATATAATGAAAATTAAACCATAACAAGTTGGGAATTATTTGTAAGCGTAATGGATATAAGTTATGAATTTTAATATACGATAACGTGTCTAAGAGTTAGAAAGATGTAATGTCCAATGCATGACACCAAGAATAAATTAATTCTATCTACAAAATGTAGTTTAGATATCATATGGAAGTTAACCATAAATATTCAACATGATAAATGTTTTTATGCAGCAAATTAAATGTTCAACATAGCAACATATTATTTTTATGCATATTTATCGGCCATTTGTTTACAATTCATATTGCGAATTAATATTGCGAATTATTTGTCTATAATTGTTTGATTAATATCTAATGTCGATTGAATTTAATTTCGATTATCAAAAAAACGAATGTACTTATTTTGAACATATTATTAATTTCTTAAACTAGAAACCTGCCTTGTTTTGGTCTTTGGTTCAGAACATCCTTGACGCTTCCAAAAATACATCGCCAGCACCAACGCAGATTTAAGTAATTAATTAGTTTGTGGGCTCTCAAAGGGGACATATAATGAAAATTAAACCATAACAAGTTGGAAATTATTTGTAAGCGTAAATGATATAAGTTTTGAATTGTAATAAACGATAACGTGTCCAAGAGTTTGAAAGATGTAATGTCCAATGCATGACACCAAGAATAAATTAATTCTATATACAAAATGTAGTTTAGTTATTAGACGGAAGTCAACAATAAATATTCAACATGATAAATGTTTTTATGCAGCAAATTAAATGATCAACATTGCACATTTTTTTTATGCATATTTATCGGCCATTTGTTTACAATTCATATTGCAAATTATTTGTCTATAATTGTTTGATTAATATCTAATGTCGATTGAATTTAATTTCGATTATCAATAAAACGGATGTACTTATTTTAAACATATTATTAATTTTTGAAACTACGAACCTGCCTTGTTTTGGTCCTTGGTTCACAACATCCTGGACGGTCCTAATAATACATCGTCAGCACCAACGCAGATTTAAGCATTTCATCCACTGAATCCACGGAGCTTCCGGTCCTCTCTAGTTTATGGGCTCTCAAAGGGGACATATAATGAAAATTAAACCATAACAAGTTGGGAATTATTTGTAAACGTAATGGATATAAGTTTTGAATTTTAATAGACGATAACGTGTCTAAGAGTTAGAAAGATGTAATGTCCAACGCATGACACCAGGAATAAATTAATTCTATATACAAAATGTAGTTTAGTTATTAGATGGAAGTCAACAATAAATATTCAACATGATAAATGTTTTTATGCAGCAAATTAAATGATCAACATTGCACATTATTTTTATGCATATTTATCGGCCATTTGCTTACAATTTATATTGCGAATTCATATTGCGAACTATTTGTCGATAATTGTTTGATTAATATCTAATGTCGATTGAATTTAATTTCGATTATCCAAAAAACGGATGTACTTATTTTGAACATATTATTAATTTCTTAAACTAGAAACCTGCCTTGTTTTGGTCTTTGGTTCAGAACATCCTTGACGCTCCTAAAAATACATCGCCAGCACCAACGCAGATTTAAGTAATTAATTAGTTTGTGGGCTCTCAAAGGGGACATATAATGAAAATTAAACCATAACAAGTTGGGAATTATTTGTAAACGTAATGGATATAAGTTTTGAATTTTAATAGACGATAACGTGTCTAAGAGTTAGAAAGATGTAATGTCCAACGCATGACACCAAGAATAAATTAATTCTATCTACAAAATGTAGTTTAGATATCAGATGGAAGTTAACCATATATATTCAACATGATAAATGTTTTTATGCAGCAAATTAAATGTTCAACATAGCAACATATTATTTTTATGCATATTTATCGGCCATTTGTATACAATTTATATTGCGAATTATTTGTCTATAATTGTTTGATTAATATCTAATGTCGATTTAATTTAATTTCGATTATCAATAAAACGGATGTACTTATTTTAAACATATTATTAATTTCTGAAACTACGAACCTGACTTGTTTTGGTCCTTGGTTCACAACATCCTGGACGCTCCTAATAATACATCGCCAGCACCAACGCAGATTTAAGGAATTACATCCACTGAGCTTCCGGTCCTCTCTAGTTTATGGGCTCTCAAAGGGGACATATAATGAAAGTTGGGAATTATTTGTAAACGTAATGGATATAAGTTTTGAATTTTAATAGACGATAACGTGTCTAAGAGTTAGAAAGATGTAATGTCCAACGCATGACACCAAGAATAAATTAATTCTATCTACAAAATGTAGATTAGATATCAGATGGAAGTTAACCATATATATTCAACATGATAAATGTTTTTATGCAGCAAATTAAATGTTCAACATAGCAACATATTATTTTTATGCATATTTATCGGCCATTTGTTTACAATTTATATTGCGAATTATTTGTCTATAATTGTTTGATTAATATCTTATGTCGATTGAATTTAATTTCGATTATCAATAAAACGGATGTACTTATTTTAAACATATTATTAATTTCAGAAACTACGAACCTGCTTGTTTTGGTCCTTGGTTCGCAACATCCTGGACGCTCCTAATAATACATCGCCAGCACCAACGCAGATTTAAGGATTACATCCATGAATCCACTGAGCTTCCGGTCCTCTCAGTTTATGGGCTCTCAAAGGGGACATATAATGAAAATTAAACCATAACAAGTTGGGAATTATTTGTAAACGTAATGGATATAAGTTTTGAATTTTAATAGACGATAACGTGTCTAAGAGTTAGAAAGATGTAATGTCCAACGCATGACACCAAGAATAAATTAATTCTATCTACAAAATGTAGTTTAGATATCAGATGGAAGTTAACCATAAATATTCAACACGATAAATGTTTTTATGCAGCAAATTAAATGTTCAACATAGCACATTATTTTTATGCATATTTATCGGCCATTTGTTTACAATTTATATTGCGAATTATTTGTCTATAATTGTTTGATTAATATCTTATGTCGATTGAATTTAATTTCGATTATCAATAAAACGGATGTACTTATTTTAAACATATTATTAATTTCAGAAACTACGAACCTGACTTGTTTTGGTCCTTGGTTCGCAACATCCTGGACGCTCCTAATAATACATCGCCAGCACCAACGCAGATTTAAGGAGTTACATCCACTGAATCTACTGAGCTTCCGGTCCTCTCTAGTTTATGGGCTCTCAAAGGGGACATATAATGAAAATTAAACCATAACAAGTTGGGAATTATTTGTAAACGTAATGGATATAAGTTTTGAATTTTAATAGACGATAACGTGTCTAAGAGTTAGAAAGATGTAATGTCCAACGCATGACACCAAGAATAAATTAATTCTATCTACAAAATGTAGATTAGATATCAGATGGAAGTTAACCATATATATTCAACATGATAAATGTTTTTATGCAGCAAATTAAATGTTCAACATAGCAACATATTATTTTTATGCATATTTATCGGCCATTTGTTTACAATTTATATTGCGAATTATTTGTCTATAATTGTTTGATTAATATCTTATGTCGATTGAATTTAATTTCGATTATCAATAAAACGGATGTACTTATTTTAAACATATTATTAATTTCTGAAACTACAAACCTGCCTTGTTTTGGTGTAATGTCCAATGCATGACACCAAGAATAAATTAATTCTATCTACAAAATGTACTTTAGATATCAGATGGAAGTTAACCATAAATATTCAACACGATAAATGTTTTTATGCAGCAAATTAAATGTTCAACATAGCACATTCTTTTTATGCATATTTATCGGCCATTTGTTTACAATTCATATTGCGAATTGTTTGATTAATATCTAATGTCGATTGAATTTAATTTCGATTATCAATAAAACGGATGTACTTATTTTAAACATATTATTAATTTCTGAAACTACGAACCTGCCTTGTTTTGGTCCTTGGTTCGCAACATCCTGGGCGCTCCTAAAAATACATCGCCAGCAGCAACGCAGATTTAAGCATTTCATCCACTGAATCAACGGAGCTTCCGGTCCTCTCTAGTTTATGGGCTCTCAAAGGGGACACATAATGAAAATTTAAAAATAACAAGTTGGGAATTATTTGTAAACGTAATAGATATAAGTTTGAATTTTAATAGACGATAACGTGTCTAAGAGTTAGAAAGATGTAATGTCCAACGCATGACACCAAGAATAAATTAATTCTATCTACAAAATGTAGTTTAGATATCAGATTGAAGTTAACCATAAATATTCAACATGATAAATGTTTTTATGCAGCAAATAAAATGTTCAACATAGCACATTATTTTTATGCATATTTATCGGCCATTTGTTTACAATTTATATTGCGAATTATTTGTCTATAATTGTTTGATTAATATCTTATGTCGATTGAATTTAATTTCGATTATCAATAAAACGGATGTACTTATTTTAAACATATTATTAATTTCAGAAACTACGAACCTGACTTGTTTTGGTCCTTGGTTCGCAACATCCTGGACGCTCCTAATAATACATCGCCAGCACCAACGCAGATTTAAGGAGTTACATCCACTGAATCCACTGAGCTTCCGGTCCTCTCTAGTTTATGGGCTCTCAAAGGGGACATATAATGAAAATTAAACCATAACAAGTTGGGAATTATTTGTAAACGTAATGGATATAAGTTTTGAATTTTAATAGACGATAACGTGTCTAAGAGTTAGAAAGATGTAATGTCCAACGCATGACACCAAGAATAAATTAATTCTATGTAGTTTAGATATCAGATGGAAGTTAACCATATATATTCAACATGATAAATGTTTTTATGCAGCAAATTAAATGTTCAACATAGCAACATATTATTTTTATGCATATTTATCGGCCATTTGTTTACAATTTATATTGCGAATTATTTGTCTATAATTGTTTGATTAATATCTTATGTCGATTGAATTTAATTTCGATTATCAATAAAACGGATGTACTTATTTTAAACATATTATTAATTTCTGAAACTACGACCTGCCTTGTTTTGGTGTAATGTCTAATGCATGACACCAAGAATAAATTAATTCTATTAAAAAAAAAAAAAAAAAAAAAAAAAAAAAAAAAAAAAAAAAAAAAAAAAAAAAAAAAATCTACAAAATGTATTTAGATATCAGATGGAAGTTAACCATAATATTCAACATGATAAATGTTTTTATGCAGCAAATTAAATGTTCAACATAGCACATTTTTTTATGCATATTTATCGGCCATTTGTTTACAATTATATTGCGAATTATTTTTCTATAATTGTTTGATTAATATCTAATGTCGATTGAATTTAATTTCGATTATCAATAAAACGGATGTACTTATTTTAAACATATTATTAATTTCTGAAACTACGAACCTGCCTTGTTTTGGTCCTTGGTTCGCAACATCCTGGACACTCCTAAAATACATCGCCAGCACAACGCAGATTTAAGCATTTCATCCACTGAATCACTGAGCTTCCGGTCCTCTCTAGTTTATGGGCTCTCAAAGGGGACACATAATGAAAATTTAAAAATAACAAGTTGGGAATTATTTGTAAACGTAATGGATATAAGTTTTGAATTTTAATAGACGATAACGTGTCTAAGAGTTAGAAAGATGTAATGTCCAACGCATGACACCAAGAATAAATTAATTCTATCTACAAAATGTAGATTAGATATCAGATGGAAGTTAACCATAAATATTCAACATGATAAATGTTTTTATGCAGCAAATTAAATGTTCAACATAGCACATTATTTTTATGCATATTTATCGGCCATTTGTTTACAATTTATATTGCGAATTATTTGTCTATAATTGTTTGATTAATATCTTATGTCGATTGAATTTAATTTCGATTATCAATAAAACGGATGTACTTATTTTAAACATATTATTAATTTCAGAAACTACGAACCTGCCTTGTTTTGGTCCTTGGTTCACAACATCCTGGACGCTCCTAATAATACATCGCCAGCACCAACGCAGATTTAAGATTCATCCACTGAATCACGAGCTTCCGGTCCTCTCTAGTTTATGGGCTCTCAAAGGGGACATATAATGAAAATTAAACCATAACAAGTTGGGAATTATTTGTAAACGTAATGGATATAAGTTTTGAATTTTAATAACGATAACGTGTCTAAGAGTTAGAAAGATGTAATGTCCAAGCATGACACCAAGAATAAATTAATTCTATCTACAAAATGTAGTTTAGATATCAGATGGAAGTTAACCATAATATTCAACACGATAAATGTTTTTATGCAGCAAATTAAATGTTCAACATAGCACATTATTTTTATGCATATTTATCGGCCATTTGTTTACAATTTATATTGCGAATTATTTGTCTATAATTGTTTGATTAATATCTAATGTCGATTGAATTTAATTTCGATTATCAATAAAACGGATGTACTTATTTTAAACATATTATTAATTTCTGAAACTACGAACCTGCCTTGTTTTGGTCTTGGTTCACAACATCCTGGACGCTCCTAAAATACATCGCCAGCACCAACGCAGATTTAAGATTAATTGAATCATGAGTTCGTTCTTGTTTGGGCTCTCAAAGGGGACATATAATGAAAATTAAACCATAACAAGTTGGAATTATTTGTAACGTAATGATATAAGTTTTGAATTTAATAAACGATAACGTGTCTAAGAGTTAGAAAGATGTAATGTCCAATGCATGACACCAAGAATAAATTAATTCTATTACAAAATGTAGTTTAGATATCAGATGGAAGTTAACCATAATATTCAACATGATAAATGTTTTTAAGCAGCAAATTAAATGTTCAACATGCACATTATTTTTATGCATATTTATCGGCCATTTGTTAACAAATTATATTGCGTATTATTTGTCTATAATTGTTTGATTAATATCTAATGTCGATTGAATTTAATTTCGATTATCAATAAAACGGATGTACTTATTTTAAACATATTATTAATTTCTAAAACTACGAACCTGCCTTGTTTTGATCCTTGGTTCAACATCCTGGACGCTCCTAAAATACATCGCCAGCACCAACGCAGATTTAAGATTAATCCATGAATCCTAGTTCGTCTCTCTGTTATGGCCTCTCAAAGGGGACATATAATGAAAATTAAACCATAACAAGTTGGGAATTATTTGTAAACGTAATGGATATAAGTTTTGAATTTTAATAAACGATAACGTGTCTAAGAGTTAGAAAGATGTAATGTCCAATGCATGACACCAAGAATAAATTAATTCTATCTACAAAATGTAGATTAGATATCAGATGGAAGTTAACCATATATATTCAACATGATAAATGTTTTTATGCAGCAAATTAAATGTTCAACATAGCAACATATTATTTTTATGCATATTTATCGGCCATTTGTTTACAATTTATATTGCGAATTATTTGTCTATAATTGTTTGATTAATATCTAATGTCGATTGAATTTAATTTCGATTATCAATAAAACGGATGTACTTATTTTAAACATATTATTAATTTCTGAAACTACGAACCTGTCACAACATCCTGGACGCTCCTAATAATACATCGCCAGCACCAACGCAGATTTAAGGAATTACATCCACTGAATCCACTGAGCTTCCGGTCCTCTCTAGTTTATGGGCTCTCAAAGGGGGCATATAATGAAAATTAAACCATAACAAGTTGGGAATTATTTGTAAACGTAATGGATATAAGTTTTGAATTTTAATAAACGATAACGTGTCTAAGAGTTAAAAAGGTGTAATGTCCAATGCATGACACCAAGAATAAATTAATTCTATCTACAAAATGTAGTTAGATATCAGATGGAAGTTAACCATATATATTCAACATGATAAATGTTTTTATGCAGCAAATTAAATGTTCAACATAGCAACATATTATTTTTATGCATATTTATCGGCCATTTGTTTACAATTTATATTGCGAATTATTTGTCTATAATTGTTTGATTAATATCTTATGTCGATTGAATTTAATTTCGATTATCAATAAAACGGATGTACTTATTTTAAACATATTATTAATTTCTGAAACTACGAACCTGCCTTGTTTTGGTGTAATGTCCAACGCATGACACCAAGAATAAATTAATTCTATCTACAAAATGTACTTTAGATATCAGATGGAAGTTAACCATAAATATTCAACACGATAAATGTTTTTATGCAGCAAATTAAATGTTCAACATAGCACATATTATTTTTATGCATATTTATCGGCCATTTGTTTACAATTTATATTGCGAATTATTTGTCTATAATTGTTTGATTAATATCTTATGTCGATTGAATTTAATTTCGATTATCAATAAAACGGATGTACTTATTTTAAACATATTATTAATTTCAGAAACTACGAACCTGCCTTGTTTTGGTCCTTGGTTCACAACATCCTGGACGCTCCTAATAATACATCGCCAGCACCAACGCAGATTTAAGGAATTACATCCATTGAATCCACTGAGCTTCCGGTCCTCTCTTGTTTATGGGCTCTCAAAGGGGACATATAATGAAAATTAAACCATAACAAGTTGGGAATTATTTGTAAACGTAATAGATATAAGTTTGAATTTTAATAGACGATAACGTGTCTAAGAGTTAGAAAGATGTAATGTCCAACGCATGACACCAAGAATAAATTAATTCTATCTACAAAATGTAGTTTAGATATCAGATGGAAGTTAACCATATATATTCAACATGATAAATGTTTTTATGCAGCAAATTAAATGTTCAACATAGCAACATATTATTTTTATGCATATTTATCGGCCATTTGTTTACAATTTATATTGCGAATTATTTGTCTATAATTGTTTGATTAATATCTTATGTCGATTGAATTTAATTTCGATTATCAATAAAACGGATGTACTTATTTTAAACATATTATTAATTTCAGAAACTACGAACCTGCCTTGTTTTGGTCCTTGGTTCACAACATCCTGGACGCTCCTAATAATACATCGCCAGCACCAACGCAGATTTAAGGAATTACATCCACTGAGCTTCCGGTCCTCTCTAGTTTATGGGCTCTCAAAGGGGACATATAATGAAAATTAAACCATAACAAGTTGGGAATTATTTGTAAACGTAATGGATATAAGTTTTGAATTTTAATAAACGATAACGTGTCTAAGAGTTAGAAAGGTGTAATGTCCAATGCATGACACCAAGAATAAATTAATTCTATCTACAAAATGTAGTTTAGATATCAGATGGAAGTTAACCATATATATTCAACATGATAAATGTTTTTATGCAGCAAATTAAATGTTCAACATAGCAACATATTATTTTTATGCATATTTATCGGCCATTTGTTTACAATTTATATTGCGAATTATTTGTCTATAATTGTTTGATTAATATCTTATGTCGATTGAATTTAATTTCGATTATCAATAAAACGGATGTACTTATTTTAAACATATTATTAATTTCTGAAACTACGAACCTGCCTTGTTTTGGTTTGGTTACATTGTCCTAATATGCATGACACCAAGAATAAATTAATTCTATCTACAAAATGTAGTTTAGATATCAGATGGAAGTTAACCATAAATATTCAACATGATAAATGTTTTTATGCAGCAAATTAAATGTTCAACATAGCACATTATTTTTATGCATATTTATCGGCCATTTGTTTACAATTTATATTGCGAATTATTTGTCTATAATTGTTTGATTAATATCTAATGTCGATTGAATTTAATTTCGATTATCAATAAAACGGATGTACTTATTTTAAACATATTATTAATTTCAGAAACTACGAACCTGCCTTGTTTTGGTCCTTGGTTCACAACATCCTGGACGCTCCTAATAATACATCGCCAGCACCAACGCAGATTTAAGGAATTACATCCACTGAATCCACTGAGCTTCCGGTCCTCTCTAGTTTATGGGCTCTCAAAGGGGACATATAATGAAAATTAAACCATAACAAGTTGGGAATTATTTGTAAACGTAATGGATATAAGTTTTGAATTTTAATAAACGATAACGTGTCTAAGAGTTAGAAAGGTGTAATGTCCAATGCATGACACCAAGAATAAATTAATTCTATCTACAAAATGTAGTTTAGATATCAGATGGAAGTTAACCATAAATATTCAACATGATAAATGTTTTTATGCAGCAAATTAAATGTTCAACATAGCAACATATTATTTTTATGCATATTTATCGGCCATTTGTTTACAATTTATATTGCGAATTATTTGTCTATAATTGTTTGATTAATATCTTATGTCGATTGAATTTAATTTCGATTATCAATAAAACGGATGTACTTATTTTAAACATATTATTAATTTCAGAAACTACGAACCTGCCTTGTTTTGGTCCTTGGTTCACAACATCCTGGACGCTCCTAATAATACATCGCCAGCACCAACGCAGATTTAAGGAATTACATCCACTGAATCCACTGAGCTTCCGGTCCTCTCTAGTTTATGGGCTCTCAAAGGGACATATAATGAAAATTAAACCATAACAAGTTGGGAATTATTTGTAAACGTAATGGATATAAGTTTTGAATTTTAATAAACGATAACGTGTCTAAGAGTTAGAAAGGTGTAATGTCCAATGCATGACACCAAGAATAAATTAATTCTATCTACAAAATGTAGTTTAGATATCAGATGGAAGTTAACCATAATATTCAACATGATAAATGTTTTTATGCAGCAAATTAAATGTTCAACATAGCAACATATTATTTTTATGCATATTTATCGGCCATTTGTTTACAATTTATATTGCGAATTATTTGTCTATAATTGTTTGATTAATATCTAATGTCGATTGAATTTAATTTCGATTATCAATAAAACGGATGTACTTATTTTAAACATATTATTAATTTCGAAACTACGAACCTGCCTTGTTTTGGTCCTTGGTTCACAACATCCTGGACGCTCCTAATAATACATCGCCAGCACCAACGCAGATTTAAGGATTACATCCATGAATCCACTGAGCTTCCGGTCCTCTCTAGTTTATGGGCTCTCAAAGGGGACATATAATGAAAATTAAACCATAACAAGTTGGGAATTATTTGTAAACGTAATGGATATAAGTTTTGAATTTTAATAAACGATAACGTGTCTAAGAGTTAGAAAGGTGTAATGTCCAATGCATGACACCAAGAATAAATTAATTCTATCTACAAAATGTAGTTTAGATATCAGATGGAAGTTAACCATAAATATTCAACATGATAAATGTTTTTATGCAGCAAATTAAATGTTCAACATAGCAACATATTATTTTTATGCATATTTATCGGCCATTTGTTTACAATTTATATTGCGAATTATTTGTCTATAATTGTTTGATTAATATCTAATGTCGATTGAATTTAATTTCGATTATCAATAAAACGGATGTACTTATTTTAAACATATTATTAATTTCTGAAACTACGAACCTGCCTTGTTTTGGTCCTTGGTTCACAACATCCTGGACGCTCCTAAAAATACATCGCCAGCACCAACGCAGATTTAAGGAATTACATCCACTGAATCCACTGAGCTTCCGGTCCTCTCTAGTTTATGGGCTCTCAAAGGGGACATATAATGAAAATTAAACCATAACAAGTTGGGAATTATTTGTAAACGTAATGGATATAAGTTTTGAATTTTAATAAACGATAACGTGTCTAAGAGTTAGAAAGTGTAATGTCCAATGCATGACACCAAGAATAAATTAATTCTATATACAAAATGTAGTTTAGATATCAGATGGAAGGTAACCATTAATATTCAACATGATAAATGTTTTTATGCAGCAAATTAAATGTTCAACATAGCAACATATTATTTTTATGCATATTTATCGGCCATTTGTTTACAATTTATATTGCGAAATTTTTGTCTATAATTGTTTGATTAATATCTAATGTCGATTGAATTTAATTTCGATTATCAATAAAACGGATGTACTTATTTTAAACATATTATTAATTTCTGAAACTACGAACCTGCCTTGTTTTGGTCCTTGGTTCACAACATCCTGGACGCTCCTAAAAATACATCGCCAGCACCAACGCAGATTTAAGGAATTACATCCACTGAATCCACTGAGCTTCCGGTCCTCTCTAGTTTATGGGCTCTCAAAGGGGACATATAATGAAAATTAAACCATAACAAGTTGGGAATTATTTGTAAACGTAATGGATATAAGTTTTGAATTTTAATAAACGATAACGTGTCTAAGAGTTAGAAAGGTGTAATGTCCAATGCATGACACCAAGAATAAATTAATTCTATCTACAAAATGTAGTTTAGATATCAGATGGAAGTTAACCATAATATTCAACATGATAAATGTTTTTATGCAGCAAATTAAATGTTCAACATAGCAACATATTATTTTTATGCATATTTATCGGCCATTTGTTTACAATTTATATTGCGAATTATTTGTCTATAATTGTTTGATTAATATCTAATGTCGATTGAATTTAATTTCGATTATCAATAAAACGGATGTACTTATTTTAAACATATTATTAATTTCGAAACTACGAACCTGCCTTGTTTTGGTCCTTGGTTCACAACATCCTGGACGCTCCTAATAATACATCGCCAGCACCAACGCAGATTTAAGGAATTACATCCATGAATCCACTGAGCTTCCGGTCCTCTCTAGTTTATGGGCTCTCAAAGGGGACATATAATGAAAATTAAACCATAACAAGTTGGGAATTATTTGTAAACGTAATGGATATAAGTTTTGAATTTTAATAACGATAACGTGTCTAAGAGTTAGAAAGGTGTAATGTCCAATGCATGACACCAAGAATAAATTAATTCTATCTACAAAATGTAGTTTAGATATCAGATGGAAGTTAACCATAAATATTCAACATGATAAATGTTTTTATGCAGCAAATTAAATGTTCAACATAGCACATATTATTTTTATGCATATTTATCGGCCATTTGTTTACAATTTATATTGCGAATTATTTGTCTATAATTGTTTGATTAATATCTAATGTCGATTGAATTTAATTTCGATTATCAATAAAACGGATGTACTTATTTTAAACATATTATTAATTTCTGAAACTACGAACCTGCCTTGTTTTGGTCCTTGGTTCACAACATCCTGGACGCTCCTAATAATACATCGCCAGCACCAACGC
>NW_025048788.1:0-35000 GCF_016746365.2 Drosophila yakuba | reverse complement strand
ACATATAATGAAAATTAAACCATAACAAGTTGGGAATTATTTGTAAACGTAATGGATATAAGTTTTGAATTTTAATAAACGATAACGTGTCTAAGAGTTAGAAAGGTGTAATGTCCAATGCATGACACCAAGAATAAATTAATTCTATCTACAAAATGTAGTTTAGATATCAGATGGAAGTTAACCATAAATATTCAACATGATAAATGTTTTTATGCAGCAAATTAAATGTTCAACATAGCAACATATTATTTTTATGCATATTTATCGGCCATTTGTTTACAATTTATATTGCGAATTATTTGTCTATAATTGTTTGATTAATATCTAATGTCGATTGAATTTAATTTCGATTATCAATAAAACGGATGTACTTATTTTAAACATATTATTAATTTCTGAAACTACGAACCTGCCTTGTTTTGGTGTAATGTCCAATGCATGACACCAAGAATAAATTAATTCTATCTACAAAATGTAGTTTAGATATCAGATGGAAGTTAACCATAAATATTCAACATGATAAATGTTTTTATGCAGCAAATTAAATGTTCAACATAGCAACATATTATTTTTATGCATATTTATCGGCCATTTGTTTACAATTTATATTGCGAATTATTTGTCTATAATTGTTTGATTAATATCTAATGTCGATTGAATTTAATTTCGATTATCAATAAAACGGATGTACTTATTTTAAACATATTATTAATTTCTGAAACTACGAACCTGCCTTGTTTTGGTCCTTGGTTCACAACATCCTGGACGCTCCTAATAATACATCGCCAGCACCAACGCAGATTTAAGGAATTACATCCACTGAATCCACTGAGCTTCCGGTCCTCTCTAGTTTATGGGCTCTCAAAGGGGACATATAATGAAAATTAAACCATAACAAGTTGGGAATTATTTGTAAACGTAATGGATATAAGTTTTGAATTTTAATAAACGATAACGTGTCTAAGAGTTAGAAAGGTGTAATGTCCAATGCATGACACCAAGAATAAATTAATTCTATCTACAAAATGTAGTTTAGATATCAGATGGAAGTTAACCATAAATATTCAACATGATAAATGTTTTTATGCAGCAAATTAAATGTTCAACATAGCAACATATTATTTTTATGCATATTTATCGGCCATTTGTTTACAATTTATATTGCGAATTATTTGTCTATAATTGTTTGATTAATATCTAATGTCGATTGAATTTAATTTCGATTATCAATAAAACGGATGTACTTATTTTAAACATATTATTAATTTCTGAAACTACGAACCTGCCTTGTTTTGGTGTAATGTCCAATGCATGACACCAAGAATAAATTAATTCTATCTACAAAATGTAGTTTAGATATCAGATGGAAGTTAACCATAAATATTCAACATGATAAATGTTTTTATGCAGCAAATTAAATGTTCAACATAGCAACATATTATTTTTATGCATATTTATCGGCCATTTGTTTACAATTTATATTGCGAATTATTTGTCTATAATTGTTTGATTAATATCTAATGTCGATTGAATTTAATTTCGATTATCAATAAAACGGATGTACTTATTTTAAACATATTATTAATTTCTGAAACTACGAACCTGCCTTGTTTTGGTCCTTGGTTCACAACATCCTGGACGCTCCTAATAATACATCGCCAGCACCAACGCAGATTTAAGGAATTACATCCACTGAATCCACTGAGCTTCCGGTCCTCTCTAGTTTATGGGCTCTCAAAGGGGACATATAATGAAAATTAAACCATAACAAGTTGGGAATTATTTGTAAACGTAATGGATATAAGTTTTGAATTTTAATAAACGATAACGTGTCTAAGAGTTAGAAAGGTGTAATGTCCAATGCATGACACCAAGAATAAATTAATTCTATCTACAAAATGTAGTTTAGATATCAGATGGAAGTTAACCATAAATATTCAACATGATAAATGTTTTTATGCAGCAAATTAAATGTTCAACATAGCAACATATTATTTTTATGCATATTTATCGGCCATTTGTTTACAATTTATATTGCGAATTATTTGTCTATAATTGTTTGATTAATATCTAATGTCGATTGAATTTAATTTCGATTATCAATAAAACGGATGTACTTATTTTAAACATATTATTAATTTCTGAAACTACGAACCTGCCTTGTTTTGGTGTAATGTCCAATGCATGACACCAAGAATAAATTAATTCTATCTACAAAATGTAGTTTAGATATCAGATGGAAGTTAACCATAAATATTCAACATGATAAATGTTTTTATGCAGCAAATTAAATGTTCAACATAGCAACATATTATTTTTATGCATATTTATCGGCCATTTGTTTACAATTTATATTGCGAATTATTTGTCTATAATTGTTTGATTAATATCTAATGTCGATTGAATTTAATTTCGATTATCAATAAAACGGATGTACTTATTTTAAACATATTATTAATTTCTGAAACTACGAACCTGCCTTGTTTTGGTCCTTGGTTCACAACATCCTGGACGCTCCTAATAATACATCGCCAGCACCAACGCAGATTTAAGGAATTACATCCACTGAATCCACTGAGCTTCCGGTCCTCTCTAGTTTATGGGCTCTCAAAGGGGACATATAATGAAAATTAAACCATAACAAGTTGGGAATTATTTGTAAACGTAATGGATATAAGTTTTGAATTTTAATAAACGATAACGTGTCTAAGAGTTAGAAAGGTGTAATGTCCAATGCATGACACCAAGAATAAATTAATTCTATCTACAAAATGTAGTTTAGATATCAGATGGAAGTTAACCATAAATATTCAACATGATAAATGTTTTTATGCAGCAAATTAAATGTTCAACATAGCAACATATTATTTTTATGCATATTTATCGGCCATTTGTTTACAATTTATATTGCGAATTATTTGTCTATAATTGTTTGATTAATATCTAATGTCGATAGAATTTAATTTCGATTATCAATAAAACGGATGTACTTATTTTAAACATATTATTAATTTCTGAAACTACGAACCTGCCTTGTTTTGGTGTAATGTCCAATGCATGACACCAAGAATAAATTAATTCTATCTACAAAATGTAGTTTAGATATCAGATGGAAGTTAACCATAAATATTCAACATGATAAATGTTTTTATGCAGCAAATTAAATGTTCAACATAGCAACATATTATTTTTATGCATATTTATCTTTTGTTTGATTAATATCTAATGTCGATTGAATTTAATTTCAATTATCAATAAAACGGATGTACTTATTTTAAACATATTATTAATTTCTGAAACTACGAACATGCCTTGTTTTGGTCCTTGGTTCACAACATCCTGGACGCTCCTAATAATACATCACCAGCACCAACGCAGATTTAAGGAATTACATCCACTGAATCCACTGAGCTTCCGGTCCTCTCTAGTTTATGAGCTCTCAAAGGGGACATATAATGAAAATTAAACCATAACAAGTTGGGAATTATTTGTAAACGTAATGGATATAAGTTTTGAATTTTAATAAACGATAACGTGTCTAAGAGTTAGAAAGGTGTAATGTCCAATGCATGACACCAAGAATAAATTAATTCTATCTACAAAATGTAGTTTAGATATCAGATGGAAGTTAACCATAAATATTCAACATGATAAATGTTTTTATGCAGCAAATTAAATGTTCAACATAGCAACATATTATTTTTATGCATATTTATCGGCCATTTGTTTACAATTTATATTGCGAATTATTTGTCTATAATTGTTTGATTAATATCTAATGTCGATTGAATTTAATTTCGATTATCAATAAAACGGATGTACTTATTTTAAACATATTATTAATTTCTGAAACTACGAACCTGCCTTGTTTTGGTGTAATGTCCAATGCATGACACCAAGAATAAATTAATTCTATCTACAAAATGTAGTTTAGATATCAGATGGAAGTTAACCATAAATATTCAACATGATAAATGTTTTTATGCAGCAAATTAAATGTTCAACATAGCAACATATTATTTTTATGCATATTTATCGGCCATTTGTTTACAGTTTATATTGCGAATTATTTGTCTATAATTGTTTGATTAATATCTAATGTCGATTGAATTTAATTTCGATTATCAATAAAACGGATGTACTTATTTTAGGTCCTTGGTTCACAACATCCTGGACGCTCCTAATAATACATCGCCAGCACCAACGCAGATTTAAGGAATTACATCCACTGAATCCACTGAGCTTCCGGTCCTCTCTAGTTTATGGGCTCTCAAAGGGGACATATAATGAAAATTAAACCATAACAAGTTGGGAATTATTTGTAAACGTAATGGATATAAGTTTTGAATTTTAATAAACGATAACGTGTCTAAGAGTTAGAAAGGTGTAATGTCCAATGCATGACACCAAGAATAAATTAATTCTATCTACAAAATGTAGTTTAGATATCAGATGGAAGTTAACCATAAATATTCAACATGATAAATGTTTTTATGCAGCAAATTAAATGCTCAACATAGCAACATATTATTTTTATGCATATTTATCGGCCATTTGTTTACAGTTTATATTGCGAATTATTTGTCTATAATTGTTTGATTAATATCTAATGTCGATTGAATTTAATTTCGATTATCAATAAAACGGATGTACTTATTTTAAACATATTATTAATTTCTGAAACTACGAACCTGCCTTGTTTTGGTCCTTGGTTCACAACATCCTGGACGCTCCTAATAATACATCGCCAGCACCAACGCAGATTTAAGGAATTACATCCACTGAATCCACTGAGCTTCCGGTCCTCTCTAGTTTATGGGCTCTCAAAGGGGACATATAATGAAAATTAAACCATAACAAGTTGGGAATTATTTGTAAACGTAATGGATATAAGTTTTGAATTTTAATAAACGATAACGTGTCTAAGAGTTAGAAAGGTGTAATGTCCAATGCATGACACCAAGAATAAATTAATTCTATCTACAAAATGTAGTTTAGATATCAGATGGAAGTTAACCATAAATATTCAACATGATAAATGTTTTTATGCAGCAAATTAAATGTTCAACATAGCAACATATTATTTTTATGCATATTTATCGGCCATTTGTTTACAATTTATATTGCGAATTATTTGTCTATAATTGTTTGATTAATATCTAATGTCGATTGAATTTAATTTCGATTATCAATAAAACGGATGTACTTATTTTAAACATATTATTAATTTCTGAAACTACGAACCTGCCTTGTTTTGGTGTAATGTCCAATGCATGACACCAAGAATAAATTAATTCTATCTACAAAATGTAGTTTAGATATCAGATGGAAGTTAACCATAAATATTCAACATGATAAATGTTTTTATGCAGCAAATTAAATGTTCAACATAGCAACATATTATTTTTATGCATATTTATCGGCCATTTGTTTACAATTTATATTGCGAATTATTTGTCTATAATTGTTTGATTAATATCTAATGTCGATTGAATTTAATTTCGATTATCAATAAAACGGATGTACTTATTTTAAACATATTATTAATTTCTGAAACTACGAACCTGCCTTGTTTTGGTCCTTGGTTCACAACATCCTGGACGCTCCTAATAATACATCGCCAGCACCAACGCAGATTTAAGGAATTACATCCACTGAATCCACTGAGCTTCCGGTCCTCTCTAGTTTATGGGCTCTCAAAGGGGACATATAATGAAAATTAAACCATAACAAGTTGGGAATTATTTGTAAACGTAATGGATATAAGTTTTGAATTTTAATAAACGATAACGTGTCTAAGAGTTAGAAAGGTGTAATGTCCAATGCATGACACCAAGAATAAATTAATTCTATCTACAAAATGTAGTTTAGATATCAGATGGAAGTTAACCATAAATATTCAACATGATAAATGTTTTTATGCAGCAAATTAAATGTTCAACATAGCAACATATTATTTTTATGCATATTTATCGGCCATTTGTTTACAATTTATATTGCGAATTATTTGTCTATAATTGTTTGATTAATATCTAATGTCGATTGAATTTAATTTCGATTATCAATAAAACGGATGTACTTATTTTAAACATATTATTAATTTCTGAAACTACGAACCTGCCTTGTTTTGGTGTAATGTCCAATGCATGACACCAAGAATAAATTAATTCTATCTACAAAATGTAGTTTAGATATCAGATGGAAGTTAACCATAAATATTCAACATGATAAATGTTTTTATGCAGCAAATTAAATGTTCAACATAGCAACATATTATTTTTATGCATATTTATCGGCCATTTGTTTACAATTTATATTGCGAATTATTTGTCTATAATTGTTTGATTAATATCTAATGTCGATTGAATTTAATTTCGATTATCAATAAAACGGATGTACTTATTTTAAACATATTATTAATTTCTGAAACTACGAACCTGCCTTGTTTTGGTCCTTGGTTCACAACATCCTGGACGCTCCTAATAATACATCGCCAGCACCAACGCAGATTTAAGGAATTACATCCACTGAATCCACTGAGCTTCCGGTCCTCTCTAGTTTATGGGCTCTCAAAGGGGACATATAATGAAAATTAAACCATAACAAGTTGGGAATTATTTGTAAACGTAATGGATATAAGTTTTGAATTTTAATAAACGATAACGTGTCTAAGAGTTAGAAAGGTGTAATGTCCAATGCATGACACCAAGAATAAATTAATTCTATCTACAAAATGTAGTTTAGATATCAGATGGAAGTTAACCATAAATATTCAACATGATAAATGTTTTTATGCAGCAAATTAAATGTTCAACATAGCAACATATTATTTTTATGCATATTTATCGGCCATTTGTTTACAATTTATATTGCGAATTATTTGTCTATAATTGTTTGATTAATATCTAATGTCGATTGAATTTAATTTCGATTATCAATAAAACGGATGTACTTATTTTAAACATATTATTAATTTCTGAAACTACGAACCTGCCTTGTTTTGGTGTAATGTCCAATGCATGACACCAAGAATAAATTAATTCTATCTACAAAATGTAGTTTAGATATCAGATGGAAGTTAACCATAAATATTCAACATGATAAATGTTTTTATGCAGCAAATTAAATGTTCAACATAGCAACATATTATTTTTATGCATATTTATCGGCCATTTGTTTACAATTTATATTGCGAATTATTTGTCTATAATTGTTTGATTAATATCTAATGTCGATTGAATTTAATTTCGATTATCAATAAAACGGATGTACTTATTTTAAACATATTATTAATTTCTGAAACTACGAACCTGCCTTGTTTTGGTCCTTGGTTCACAACATCCTGGACGCTCCTAATAATACATCGCCAGCACCAACGCAGATTTAAGGATTTACATCCACTGAATCCACTGAGCTTCCGGTCCTCTCTAGTTTATGGGCTCTCAAAGGGGACATATAATGAAAATTAAACCATAACAAGTTGGGAATTATTTGTAAACGTAATGGATATAAGTTTTGAATTTTAATAAACGATAACGTGTCTAAGAGTTAGAAAGGTGTAATGTCCAATGCATGACACCAAGAATAAATTAATTCTATCTACAAAATGTAGTTTAGATATCAGATGGAAGTTAACCATAAATATTCAACATGATAAATGTTTTTATGCAGCAAATTAAATGTTCAACATAGCAACATATTATTTTTATGCATATTTATCGGCCATTTGTTTACAATTTATATTGCGAATTATTTGTCTATAATTGTTTGATTAATATCTAATGTCGATTGAATTTAATTTCGATTATCAATAAAACGGATGTACTTATTTTAAACATATTATTAATTTCTGAAACTACGAACCTGCCTTGTTTTGGTCCTTGGTTCACAACATCCTGGACGCTCCTAATAATACATCGCCAGCACCAACGCAGATTTAAGGAATTACATCCACTGAATCCACTGAGCTTCCGGTCCTCTCTAGTTTATGGGCTCTCAAAGGGGACATATAATGAAAATTAAACCATAACAAGTTGGGAATTATTTGTAAACGTAATGGATATAAGTTTTGAATTTTAATAAACGATAACGTGTCTAAGAGTTAGAAAGGTGTAATGTCCAATGCATGACACCAAGAATAAATTAATTCTATCTACAAAATGTAGTTTAGATATCAGATGGAAGTTAACCATAAATATTCAACATGATAAATGTTTTTATGCAGCAAATTAAATGTTCAACATAGCAACATATTATTTTTATGCATATTTATCGGCCATTTGTTTACAATTTATATTGCGAATTATTTGTCTATAATTGTTTGATTAATATCTAATGTCGATTGAATTTAATTTCGATTATCAATAAAACGGATGTACTTATTTTAAACATATTATTAATTTCTGAAACTACGAACCTGCCTTGTTTTGGTGTAATGTCCAATGCATGACACCAAGAATAAATTAATTCTATCTACAAAATGTAGTTTAGATATCAGATGGAAGTTAACCATAAATATTCAACATGATAAATGTTTTTATGCAGCAAATTAAATGTTCAACATAGCAACATATTATTTTTATGCATATTTATCGGCCATTTGTTTACAATTTATATTGCGAATTATTTGTCTATAATTGTTTGATTAATATCTAATGTCGATTGAATTTAATTTCGATTATCAATAAAACGGATGTACTTATTTTAAACATATTATTAATTTCTGAAACTACGAACCTGCCTTGTTTTGGTCCTTGGTTCACAACATCCTGGACGCTCCTAATAATACATCGCCAGCACCAACGCAGATTTAAGAAATTACATCCACTGAATCCACTGAGCTTCCGGTCCTCTCTAGTTTATGGGCTCTCAAAGGGGACATATAATGAAAATTAAACCATAACAAGTTGGGAATTATTTGTAAACGTAATGGATATAAGTTTTGAATTTTAATAAACGATAACGTGTCTAAGAGTTAGAAAGGTGTAATGTCCAATGCATGACACCAAGAATAAATTAATTCTATCTACAAAATGTAGTTTAGATATCAGATGGAAGTTAACCATAAATATTCAACATGATAAATGTTTTTATGCAGCAAATTAAATGTTCAACATAGCAACATATTATTTTTATGCATATTTATCGGCCATTTGTTTACAATTTATATTGCGAATTATTTGTCTATAATTGTTTGATTAATATCTAATGTCGATTGAATTTAATTTCGATTATCAATAAAACGGATGTACTTATTTTAAACATATTATTAATTTCTGAAACTACGAACCTGCCTTGTTTTGGTCCTTGGTTCACAACATCCTGGACGCTCCTAAAATACATCGCCAGCACCAACGCAGATTTAAGAATTACATCCACTGAATCCACTGAGCTTCCGGTCCTCTCTAGTTTATGGGCTCTCAAAGGGACATATAATGAAAATTAAACCATAACAAGTTGGGAATTATTTGTAAACGTAATGGATATAAGTTTGAATTTTAATAAACGATAACGTGTCTAAGAGTTAGAAAGGTGTAATGTCCAATGCATGACACCAAGAATAAATTAATTCTATCTACAAAATGTAGTTTAGATATCAGATGGAAGTTAACCATAAATATTCAACATGATAAATGTTTTTATGCAGCAAATTAAATGTTCAACATAGCAACATATTATTTTTATGCATATTTATCGGCCATTTGTTTACAATTTATATTGCGAATTATTTGTCTATAATTGTTTGATTAATATCTAATGTCGATTGAATTTAATTTCGATTATCAATAAAACGGATGTACTTATTTTAAACATATTATTAATTTCTGAAACTACGAACCTGCCTTGTTTTGGTCCTTGGTTCACAACATCCTGGACGCTCCTAAAATACATCGCCAGCACCAACGCAGATTTAAGATTACATCCACTGAATCCACTGAGCTTCCGGTCCTCTCTAGTTTATGGCTCTCAAAGGGACATATAATGAAAATTAAACCATAACAAGTTGGAATTATTGTAAACGTAATGGATATAAGTTTGAATTTAATAAACGATAACGTGTCTAAGAGTTAGAAAGTGTAATGTCCAATGCATGACACCAAGAATAAATTAATTCTATATACAAAATGTAGTTTAGATATCAGATGGAAGTTAACCATAAATATTCAACATGATAAATGTTTTTATGCAGCAAATTAAATGTTCAACATAGCAACATATTATTTTTATGCATATTTATCGGCCATTTGTTTACAATTTATATTGCGAATTATTTGTCTATAATTGTTTGATTAATATCTAATGTCGATTGAATTTAATTTCGATTATCAATAAAACGGATGTACTTATTTTAAACATATTATTAATTTCTGAAACTACGAACCTGCCTTGTTTTGGTCCTTGGTTCACAACATCCTGGACGCTCCTAAAAATACATCGCCAGCACCAACGCAGATTTAAGGAATTACATCCACTGAATCCACTGAGCTTCCGGTCCTCTCTAGTTTATGGGCTCTCAAAGGGGACATATAATGAAAATTAAACCATAACAAGTTGGGAATTATTTGTAAACGTAATGGATATAAGTTTTGAATTTTAATAAACGATAACGTGTCTAAGAGTTAGAAAGGTGTAATGTCCAATGCATGACACCAAGAATAAATTAATTCTATCTACAAAATGTAGTTTAGATATCAGATGGAAGTTAACCATAAATATTCAACATGATAAATGTTTTTATGCAGCAAATTAAATGTTCAACATAGCAACATATTATTTTTATGCATATTTATCGGCCATTTGTTTACAATTTATATTGCGAATTATTTGTCTATAATTGTTTGATTAATATCTAATGTCGATTGAATTTAATTTCGATTATCAATAAAACGGATGTACTTATTTTAAACATATTATTAATTTCTGAAACTACGAACCTGCCTTGTTTTGGTGTAATGTCCAATGCATGACACCAAGAATAAATTAATTCTATCTACAAAATGTAGTTTAGATATCAGATGGAAGTTAACCATAAATATTCAACATGATAAATGTTTTTATGCAGCAAATTAAATGTTCAACATAGCAACATATTATTTTTATGCATATTTATCGGCCATTTGTTTACAATTTATATTGCGAATTATTTGTCTATAATTGTTTGATTAATATCTAATGTCGATTGAATTTAATTTCGATTATCAATAAAACGGATGTACTTATTTTAAACATATTATTAATTTCTGAAACTACGAACCTGCCTTGTTTTGGTCCTTGGTTCACAACATCCTGGACGCTCCTAATAATACATCGCCAGCACCAACGCAGATTTAAGGAATTACATCCACTGAATCCACTGAGCTTCCGGTCCTCTCTAGTTTATGGGCTCTCAAAGGGGACATATAATGAAAATTAAACCATAACAAGTTGGGAATTATTTGTAAACGTAATGGATATAAGTTTTGAATTTTAATAAACGATAACGTGTCTAAGAGTTAGAAAGGTGTAATGTCCAATGCATGACACCAAGAATAAATTAATTCTATCTACAAAATGTAGTTTAGATATCAGATGGAAGTTAACCATAAATATTCAACATGATAAATGTTTTTATGCAGCAAATTAAATGTTCAACATAGCAACATATTATTTTTATGCATATTTATCGGCCATTTGTTTACAATTTATATTGCGAATTATTTGTCTATAATTGTTTGATTAATATCTAATGTCGATTGAATTTAATTTCGATTATCAATAAAACGGATGTACTTATTTTAAACATATTATTAATTTCTGAAACTACGAACCTGCCTTGTTTTGGTCCTTGGTTCACAACATCCTGGACGCTCCTAATAATACATCGCCAGCACCAACGCAGATTTAAGGAATTACATCCACTGAATCCACTGAGCTTCCGGTCCTCTCTAGTTTATGGGCTCTCAAAGGGGACATATAATGAAAATTAAACCATAACAAGTTGGGAATTATTTGTAAACGTAATGGATATAAGTTTTGAATTTTAATAAACGATAACGTGTCTAAGAGTTAGAAAGGTGTAATGTCCAATGCATGACACCAAGAATAAATTAATTCTATCTACAAAATGTAGTTTAGATATCAGATGGAAGTTAACCATAAATATTCAACATGATAAATGTTTTTATGCAGCAAATTAAATGTTCAACATAGCAACATATTATTTTTATGCATATTTATCGGCCATTTGTTTACAATTTATATTGCGAATTATTTGTCTATAATTGTTTGATTAATATCTAATGTCGATTGAATTTAATTTCGATTATCAATAAAACGGATGTACTTATTTTAAACATATTATTAATTTCTGAAACTACGAACCTGCCTTGTTTTGGTGTAATGTCCAATGCATGACACCAAGAATAAATTAATTCTATCTACAAAATGTAGTTTAGATATCAGATGGAAGTTAACCATAAATATTCAACATGATAAATGTTTTTATGCAGCAAATTAAATGTTCAACATAGCAACATATTATTTTTATGCATATTTATCGGCCATTTGTTTACAATTTATATTGCGAATTATTTGTCTATAATTGTTTGATTAATATCTAATGTCGATTGAATTTAATTTCGATTATCAATAAAACGGATGTACTTATTTTAAACATATTATTAATTTCTGAAACTACGAACCTGCCTTGTTTTGGTCCTTGGTTCACAACATCCTGGACGCTCCTAATAATACATCGCCAGCACCAACGCAGATTTAAGGAATTACATCCACTGAATCCACTGAGCTTCCGGTCCTCTCTAGTTTATGGGCTCTCAAAGGGGACATATAATGAAAATTAAACCATAACAAGTTGGGAATTATTTGTAAACGTAATGGATATAAGTTTTGAATTTTAATAAACGATAACGTGTCTAAGAGTTAGAAAGGTGTAATGTCCAATGCATGACACCAAGAATAAATTAATTCTATCTACAAAATGTAGTTTAGATATCAGATGGAAGTTAACCATAAATATTCAACATGATAAATGTTTTTATGCAGCAAATTAAATGTTCAACATAGCAACATATTATTTTTATGCATATTTATCGGCCATTTGTTTACAATTTATATTGCGAATTATTTGTCTATAATTGTTTGATTAATATCTAATGTCGATTGAATTTAATTTCGATTATCAATAAAACGGATGTACTTATTTTAAACATATTATTAATTTCTGAAACTACGAACCTGCCTTGTTTTGGTGTAATGTCCAATGCATGACACCAAGAATAAATTAATTCTATCTACAAAATGTAGTTTAGATATCAGATGGAAGTTAACCATAAATATTCAACATGATAAATGTTTTTATGCAGCAAATTAAATGTTCAACATAGCAACATATTATTTTTATGCATATTTATCGGCCATTTGTTTACAATTTATATTGCGAATTATTTGTCTATAATTGTTTGATTAATATCTAATGTCGATTGAATTTAATTTCGATTATCAATAAAACGGATGTACTTATTTTAAACATATTATTAATTTCTGAAACTACGAACCTGCCTTGTTTTGGTCCTTGGTTCACAACATCCTGGACGCTCCTAAAATACATCGCCAGCACCAACGCAGATTTAAGAATTACATCCACTGAATCCACTGAGCTTCCGGTCCTCTCTAGTTTATGGGCTCTCAAAGGGGACATATAATGAAAATTAAACCATAACAAGTTGGGAATTATTTGTAAACGTAATGGATATAAGTTTTGAATTTTAATAAACGATAACGTGTCTAAGAGTTAGAAAGGTGTAATGTCCAATGCATGACACCAAGAATAAATTAATTCTATCTACAAAATGTAGTTTAGATATCAGATGGAAGTTAACCATAAATATTCAACATGATAAATGTTTTTATGCAGCAAATTAAATGTTCAACATAGCAACATATTATTTTTATGCATATTTATCGGCCATTTGTTTACAATTTATATTGCGAATTATTTGTCTATAATTGTTTGATTAATATCTAATGTCGATTGAATTTAATTTCGATTATCAATAAAACGGATGTACTTATTTTAAACATATTATTAATTTCTGAAACTACGAACCTGCCTTGTTTTGGTCCTTGGTTCACAACATCCTGGACGCTCCTAAAATACATCGCCAGCACCAACGCAGATTTAAGAATTACATCCACTGAATCCACTGAGCTTCCGGTCCTCTCTAGTTTATGGGCTCTCAAAGGGGACATATAATGAAAATTAAACCATAACAAGTTGGGAATTATTTGTAAACGTAATGGATATAAGTTTTGAATTTTAATAAACGATAACGTGTCTAAGAGTTAGAAAGGTGTAATGTCCAATGCATGACACCAAGAATAAATTAATTCTATCTACAAAATGTAGTTTAGATATCAGATGGAAGTTAACCATAAATATTCAACATGATAAATGTTTTTATGCAGCAAATTAAATGTTCAACATAGCAACATATTATTTTTATGCATATTTATCGGCCATTTGTTTACAATTTATATTGCGAATTATTTGTCTATAATTGTTTGATTAATATCTAATGTCGATTGAATTTAATTTCGATTATCAATAAAACGGATGTACTTATTTTAAACATATTATTAATTTCTGAAACTACGAACCTGCCTTGTTTTGGTGTAATGTCCAATGCATGACACCAAGAATAAATTAATTCTATCTACAAAATGTAGTTTAGATATCAGATGGAAGTTAACCATAAATATTCAACATGATAAATGTTTTTATGCAGCAAATTAAATGTTCAACATAGCAACATATTATTTTTATGCATATTTATCGGCCATTTGTTTACAATTTATATTGCGAATTATTTGTCTATAATTGTTTGATTAATATCTAATGTCGATTGAATTTAATTTCGATTATCAATAAAACGGATGTACTTATTTTAAACATATTATTAATTTCTGAAACTACGAACCTGCCTTGTTTTGGTCCTTGGTTCACAACATCCTGGACGCTCCTAAAATACATCGCCAGCACCAACGCAGATTTAAGCATTTCATCCACTGAATCCACTGAGCTTCCGGTCCTCTCTAGTTTATGGGCTCTCAAAGGGGACATATAATGAAAATTAAACCATAACAAGTTGGGAATTATTTGTAAACGTAATGGATATAAGTTTTGAATTTTAATAAACGATAACGTGTCTAAGAGTTAGAAAGGTGTAATGTCCAATGCATGACACCAAGAATAAATTAATTCTATCTACAAAATGTAGTTTAGATATCAGATGGAAGTTAACCATAAATATTCAACATGATAAATGTTTTTATGCAGCAAATTAAATGTTCAACATAGCAACATATTATTTTTATGCATATTTATCGGCCATTTGTTTACAATTTATATTGCGAATTATTTGTCTATAATTGTTTGATTAATATCTATGTCGATTGAATTTAATTTCGATTATCAATAAAACGGATGTACTTATTTTAAACATATTATTAATTTCTGAAACTACGAACCTGCCTTGTTTTGGTGTAATGTCCAATGCATGACACCAAGAATAAATTAATTCTATCTACAAAATGTAGTTTAGATATCAGATGGAAGTTAACCATAAATATTCAACATGATAAATGTTTTTATGCAGCAAATTAAATGTTCAACATAGCAACATATTATTTTTATGCATATTTATCGGCCATTTGTTTACAATTTATATTGCGAATTATTTGTCTATAATTGTTTGATTAATATCTAATGTCGATTGAATTTAATTTCGATTATCAATAAAACGGATGTACTTATTTTAAACATATTATTAATTTCTGAAACTACGAACCTGCCTTGTTTTGGTCCTTGGTTCACAACATCCTGGACGCTCCTAAAATACATCGCCAGCACCAACGCAGATTTAAGAATTACATCCACTGAATCCACTGAGCTTCCGGTCCTCTCTAGTTTATGGGCTCTCAAAGGGGACATATAATGAAAATTAAACCATAACAAGTTGGGAATTATTTGTAAACGTAATGGATATAAGTTTTGAATTTTAATAAACGATAACGTGTCTAAGAGTTAGAAAGGTGTAATGTCCAATGCATGACACCAAGAATAAATTAATTCTATCTACAAAATGTAGTTTAGATATCAGATGGAAGTTAACCATAAATATTCAACATGATAAATGTTTTTATGCAGCAAATTAAATGTTCAACATAGCAACATATTATTTTTATGCATATTTATCGGCCATTTGTTTACAATTTATATTGCGAATTATTTGTCTATAATTGTTTGATTAATATCTATGTCGATTGAATTTAATTTCGATTATCAATAAAACGGATGTACTTATTTTAAACATATTATTAATTTCTGAAACTACGAACCTGCCTTGTTTTGGTGTAATGTCCAATGCATGACACCAAGAATAAATTAATTCTATCTACAAAATGTAGTTTAGATATCAGATGGAAGTTAACCATAAATATTCAACATGATAAATGTTTTTATGCAGCAAATTAAATGTTCAACATAGCAACATATTATTTTATGCATATTTATCGGCCATTTGTTTACAGTTTATATTGCGAATTATTTGTCTATAATTGTTTGATTAATATCTAATGTCGATTGAATTTAATTTCGATTATCAATAAAACGGATGTACTTATTTTAAACATATTATTAATTTCAGAAACTACGAACCTGCCTTGTTTTGGTCCTTGGTTCACAACATCCTGGACGCTCCTAAAATACATCGCCAGCACCAACGCAGATTTAAGATTACATCCACTGAATCCACTGAGCTTCCGGTCCTCTCTAGTTTATGGGCTCTCAAAGGGGACATATAATGAAAATTAAACCATAACAAGTTGGGAATTATTTGTAAACGTAATGGATATAAGTTTTGAATTTTAATAAACGATAACGTGTCTAAGAGTTAAAAAGGTGTAATGTCCAATGCATGACACCAAGAATAAATTAATTCTATCTACAAAATGTAGTTTAGATATCAGATGGAAGTTAACCATAAATATTCAACATGATAAATGTTTTTATGCAGCAAATTAAATGCTCAACATAGCAACATATTATTTTTATGCATATTTATCGGCCATTTGTTTACAGTTTATATTGCGAATTATTTGTCTATAATTGTTTGATTAATATCTAATGTCGATTGAATTTAATTTCGATTATCAATAAAACGGATGTACTTATTTTAAACATATTATTAATTTCAGAAACTACGAACCTGCCTTGTTTTGGTCCTTGGTTCACAACATCCTGGACGCTCCTAATAATACATCGCCAGCACCAACGCAGATTTAAGAATTCATCCACTGAATCCACTGAGCTTCCGGTCCTCTCTAGTTTATGGGCTCTCAAAGGGACATATAATGAAAATTAAACCATAACAAGTTGGGAATTATTTGTAAACGTAATGGATATAAGTTTGAATTTTAATAAACGATAACGTGTCTAAGAGTTAGAAAGGTGTAATGTCCAATGCATGACACCAAGAATAAATTAATTCTATCTACAAAATGTAGTTTAGATATCAGATGGAAGTTAACCATAATATTCAACATGATAAATGTTTTTATGCAGCAAATTAAATGTTCAACATAGCAACATATTATTTTTATGCATATTTATCGGCCATTTGTTTACAATTTATATTGCGAATTATTTGTCTATAATTGTTTGATTAATATCTATGTCGATTGAATTTAATTTCGATTATCAATAAAACGGATGTACTTATTTTAAACATATTATTAATTTCTGAAACTACGAACCTGCCTTGTTTTGGTGTAATGTCCAATGCATGACACCAAGAATAAATTAATTCTATCTACAAAATGTAGTTTAGATATCAGATGGAAGTTAACCATAAATATTCAACATGATAAATGTTTTTATGCAGCAAATTAAATGTTCAACATAGCAACATATTATTTTTATGCATATTTATCGGCCATTTGTTTACAATTTATATTGCGAATTATTTGTCTATAATTGTTTGATTAATATCTATGTCGATTGAATTTAATTTCGATTATCAATAAAACGGATGTACTTATTTTAAACATATTATTAATTTCAGAAACTACGAACCTGCCTTGTTTTGGTCCTTGGTTCACAACATCCTGGACGCTCCTAATAATACATCGCCAGCACCAACGCAGATTTAAGGATTTACATCCACTGAATCCACTGAGCTTCCGGTCCTCTCTAGTTTATGGGCTCTCAAAGGGGACATATAATGAAAATTAAACCATAACAAGTTGGGAATTATTTGTAAACGTAATGGATATAAGTTTTGAATTTTAATAAACGATAACGTGTCTAAGAGTTAGAAAGGTGTAATGTCCAATGCATGACACCAAGAATAAATTAATTCTATCTACAAAATGTAGTTTAGATATCAGATGGAAGTTAACCATATATATTCAACATGATAAATGTTTTTATGCAGCAAATTAAATGTTCAACATAGCAACATATTATTTTTATGCATATTTATCGGCCATTTGTTTACAATTTATATTGCGAATTATTTGTCTATAATTGTTTGATTAATATCTTATGTCGATTGAATTTAATTTCGATTATCAATAAAACGGATGTACTTATTTTAAACATATTATTAATTTCTGAAACTACGAACCTGCCTTGTTTTGGTGTAATGTCCAATGCATGACACCAAGAATAAATTAATTCTATCTACAAAATGTAGTTTAGATATCAGATGGAAGTTAACCATAAATATTCAACATGATAAATGTTTTTATGCAGCAAATTAAATGTTCAACATAGCAACATATTATTTTATGCATATTTATCGGCCATTTGTTTACAATTTATATTGCGAATTATTTGTCTATAATTGTTTGATTAATATCTAATGTCGATTGAATTTAATTTCGATTATCAATAAAACGGATGTACTTATTTTAAACATATTATTAATTTCAGAAACTACGAACCTGCCTTGTTTTGGTCCTTGGTTCACAACATCCTGGACGCTCCTAATAATACATCGCCAGCACCAACGCAATTACATCCACTGAATCCACTGAGCTTCCGGTCCTCTCTAGTTTATGGGCTCTCAAAGGGGACATATAATGAAAATTAAACCATAACAAGTTGGGAATTATTTGTAAACGTAATGGATATAAGTTTTGAATTTTAATAAACGATAACGTGTCTAAGAGTTAGAAAGGTGTAATGTCCAATGCATGACACCAAGAATAAATTAATTCTATCTACAAAATTTAGTTTAGATATCAGATGGAAGTTAACCATATATATTCAACATGATAAATGTTTTTATGCAGCAAATTAAATGTTCAACATAGCAACATATTATTTTTATGCATATTTATCGGCCATTTGTTTACAATTTATATTGCGAATTATTTGTCTATAATTGTTTGATTAATATCTTATGTCGATTGAATTTAATTTCGATTATCAATAAAACGGATGTACTTATTTTAAACATATTATTAATTTCAGAAACTACGAACCTGCCTTGTTTTGGTCCTTGGTTCACAACATCCTGGACGCTCCTAATAATACATCGCCAGCACCAACGCAGATTTAAGAATTACATCCATGAATCCACGGAGCTTCCGGTCCTCTCTAGTTTATGGGCTCTCAAAGGGACATATAATGAAAATTAAACCATAACAAGTTGGGAATTATTTGTAAACGTAATGATATAAGTTTGAATTTTAATAGACGATAACGTGTCTAAGAGTTAGAAAGGTGTAATGTCCAACGCATGACACCAAGAATAAATTAATTCTATCTACAAAATGTAGTTTAGATATCAGATGGAAGTTAACCATAAATATTCAACATGATAAATGTTTTTATGCAGCAAATTAAATGTTCAACATAGCAACATATTATTTTTATGCATATTTATCGGCCATTTGTTTACAATTTATATTGCGAATTATTTGTCTATAATTGTTTGATTAATATCTTAATGTCGATTGAATTTAATTTCGATTATCAATAAAACGGATGTACTTATTTTAAACATATTATTAATTTCTGAAACTACGAACCTGCCTTGTTTTGGTGTAATGTCCAATGCATGACACCAAGAATAAATTAATTCTATCTACAAAATGTAGTTTAGATATCAGATGGAAGTTAACCATAATATTCAACATGATAAATGTTTTTATGCAGCAAATTAAATGTTCAACATAGCAACATATTATTTTATGCATATTTATCGGCCATTTGTTTACAATTTATATTGCGAATTATTTGTCTATAATTGTTTGATTAATATCTATGTCGATTGAATTTAATTTCGATTATCAATAAAACGGATGTACTTATTTTAAACATATTATTAATTTCAGAAACTACGAACCTGCCTTGTTTTGGTCCTTGGTTCACAACATCCTGGACGCTCCTAATAATACATCGCCAGCACCAACGCAGATTTAAGGAATTACATCCACTGAATCCACTGAGCTTCCGGTCCTCTCTAGTTTATGGGCTCTCAAAGGGGACATATAATGAAAATTAAACCATAACAAGTTGGGAATTATTTGTAAACGTAATGGATATAAGTTTTGAATTTTAATAAACGATAACGTGTCTAAGAGTTAGAAAGGTGTAATGTCCAATGCATGACACCAAGAATAAATTAATTCTATCTACAAAATGTAGTTTAGATATCAGATGGAAGTTAACCATATATATTCAACATGATAAATGTTTTTATGCAGCAAATTAAATGTTCAACATAGCAACATATTATTTTTATGCATATTTATCGGCCATTTGTTTACAATTTATATTGCGAATTATTTGTCTATAATTGTTTGATTAATATCTTATGTCGATTGAATTTAATTTCGATTATCAATAAAACGGATGTACTTATTTTAAACATATTATTAATTTCAGAAACTACGAACCTGCCTTGTTTTGGTCCTTGGTTCCAACATCCTGACTCCTAATAATACATCGCCAGCACCAACGCAGATTAAGATCATCCATGAATCACGAGCTTCCGTCCTCTTTTATGGCTCTCAAAGGACATATAATGAAAATTAAACCATAACAAGTTGGAATATTGTAAACGTAATATAAAAATAAAAGATAACGTGTCTAAGAGTTAGAAAGTGTAATGTCCAATGCATGACACCAAGAATAAATTAATTCTATCTACAAAATGTAGTTTAGATATCAGATGGAAGTTAACCATAATATTCAACATGATAAATGTTTTTATGCAGCAAATTAAATGTTCAACATAGCAACATATTATTTTATGCATATTTATCGGCCATTTGTTTACAATTTATATTGCGAATTATTTGTCTATAATTGTTTGATTAATATCTTATGTCGATTGAATTTAATTTCGATTATCAATAAAACGGATGTACTTATTTTAAACATATTATTAATTTCAGAAACTACGAACCTGCCTTGTTTTGGTCCTTGGTTCACAACATCCTGGACGCTCCTAATAATACATCGCCAGCACCAACGCAGATTTAAGGATTTACATCCACTGAATCCACTGAGCTTCCGGTCCTCTCTAGTTTATGGGCTCTCAAAGGGGACATATAATGAAAATTAAACCATAACAAGTTGGGAATTATTTGTAAACGTAATGGATATAAGTTTTGAATTTTAATAAACGATAACGTGTCTAAGAGTTAGAAAGGTGTAATGTCCAATGCATGACACCAAGAATAAATTAATTCTATCTACAAAATGTAGTTTAGATATCAGATGGAAGTTAACCATATATATTCAACATGATAAATGTTTTTATGCAGCAAATTAAATGTTCAACATAGCAACATATTATTTTTATGCATATTTATCGGCCATTTGTTTACAATTTATATTGCGAATTATTTGTCTATAATTGTTTGATTAATATCTTATGTCGATTGAATTTAATTTCGATTATCAATAAAACGGATGTACTTATTTTAAACATATTATTAATTTCAGAAACTACGAACCTGCCTTGTTTTGTCTTGGTTCCAACATCCTGGACCTCCTAATAATACATCGCCAGCACCTACGCAGATTAAGATTCATCCATGAATCCACGAGCTTCCGTCCTCTCTGTTTATGGCTCTCAAAGGGACATATAATGAAAATAAACCATAACAAGTGGAATTATTTGTAAACGTAATATATAAGTTTGAATTTAATAACGATAACGTGTCTAAGAGTTAGAAAGTGTAATGTCCAATGCATGACACCAAGAATAAATTAATTCTATCTACAAAATGTAGTTTAGATATCAGATGGAAGTTAACCATATATATTCAACATGATAAATGTTTTTATGCAGCAAATTAAATGTTCAACATAGCAACATTATTTTTATGCATATTTATCGGCCATTTGTTTACAATTTATATTGCGAATTATTTGTCTATAATTGTTTGATTAATATCTTATGTCGATTGAATTTAATTTCGATTATCAATAAAACGGATGTACTTATTTTAAACATATTATTAATTTCAGAAACTACGAACCTGCCTTGTTTTGGTCCTTGGTTCACAACATCCTGGACGCTCCTAATAATACATCGCCAGCACCAACGCAGATTTAAGGAATTACATCCACTGAATCCACTGAGCTTCCGGTCCTCTCTAGTTTATGGGCTCTCAAAGGGGACATATAATGAAAATTAAACCATAACAAGTTGGGAATTATTTGTAAACGTAATGGATATAAGTTTTGAATTTTAATAAACGATAACGTGTCTAAGAGTTAGAAAGGTGTAATGTCCAATGCATGACACCAAGAATAAATTAATTCTATCTACAAAATGTAGTTTAGATATCAGATGGAAGTTAACCATATATATTCAACATGATAAATGTTTTTATGCAGCAAATTAAATGTTCAACATAGCAACATATTATTTTTATGCATATTTATCGGCCATTTGTTTACAATTTATATTGCGAATTATTTGTCTATAATTGTTTGATTAATATCTTATGTCGATTGAATTTAATTTCGATTATCAATAAAACGGATGTACTTATTTTAAACATATTATTAATTTCAGAAACTACGAACCTGCCTTGTTTTGGTCCTTGTTCACAACATCCTGACCTCCTAATAATACATCGCAGCACCAACGCAATTTAAGATTCATCCATGAATCCACGAGCTTCCGTCCTCTCTGTTATGGCTCTCAAAGGACAATAATGAAAATAAACATAACAATGGAATATTAAACTAATAATAAGTTTGAATTTAATAACATAACGTGTCTAAGATTAGAAAGTGTAATGTCCAATGCATGACACCAAGAATAAATTAATTCTATCTACAAAATGTAGTTTAGATATCAGATGGAAGTTAACCATATATATTCAACATGATAAATGTTTTTATGCAGCAAATTAAATGTTCAACATAGCAACATATTATTTTTATGCATATTTATCGGCCATTTGTTTACAATTTATATTGCGAATTATTTGTCTATAATTGTTTGATTAAACGGATGTACTTATTTTAAACATATTATTAATTTCAGAAACTACGAACCTGCCTTGTTTTGGTCCTTGGTTCGCAACATCCTGGACACTCCTAATAATACATCGCCAGCACCAACGCAGATTTAAGGAATTACATCCATTGAATCCACTGAGCTTCCGGTCCTCTCTAGTTTATGGGCTCTCAAAGGGGACATATAATGAAAATTAAACCATAACAAGTTGGGAATTATTTGTAAACGTAATGGATATAAGTTTTGAATTTTAATAAACGATAACGTGTCTAAGAGTTAGAAAGGTGTAATGTCCAATGCATGACACCAAGAATAAATTAATTCTATCTACAAAATGTAGTTTAGATATCAGATGGAAGTTAACCATATATATTCAACATGATAAATGTTTTTATGCAGCAAATTAAATGTTCAACATAGCAACATATTATTTTTATGCATATTTATCGGCCATTTGTTTACAATTTATATTGCGAATTATTTGTCTATAATTGTTTGATTAATATCTTATGTCGATTGAATTTAATTTCGATTATCAATAAAACGGATGTACTTATTTTAAACATATTATTAATTTCGAAACTACGAACCTGCCTTGTTTTGGTCTTGTTCAATCCTGGCTCCTAATAATACATCGCACACCAACGCAATTAAATTATCATGAATCACAGTTCTCTTGTTATGGTCTCAAAACAATAATGAAAAAAATAACATTAATTCTATCTACAAAATGTAGTTTAGATATCAGATGGAAGTTAACCATAATATTCAACATGATAAATGTTTTTATGCAGCAAATTAAATGTTCAACATAGCAACATATTATTTTATGCATATTTATCGGCCATTTGTTTACAATTTATATTGCGAATTATTTGTCTATAATTGTTTGATTAATATCTTATGTCGATTGAATTTAATTTCGATTATCAATAAAACGGATGTACTTATTTTAAACATATTATTAATTTCAGAAACTACGAACCTGCCTTGTTTTGGTCCTTGGTTCACAACATCCTGGACGCTCCTAATAATACATCGCCAGCACCAACGCAGATTTAAGCATTTCATCCACTGAATCCACGGAGCTTCCGGTCCTCTCTAGTTTATGGGCTCTCAAAGGGGACATATAATGAAAATTAAACCATAACAAGTTGGGAATTATTTGTAAACGTAATGGATATAAGTTTTGAATTTTAATAAACGATAACGTGTCTAAGAGTTAGAAAGGTGTAATGTCCAATGCATGACACCAAGAATAAATTAATTCTATCTACAAAATGTAGTTTAGATATCAGATGGAAGTTAACCATATATATTCAACATGATAAATGTTTTTATGCAGCAAATTAAATGTTCAACATAGCAACATATTATTTTTATGCATATTTATCGGCCATTTGTTTACAATTTATATTGCGAATTATTTGTCTATAATTGTTTGATTAATATCTTATGTCGATTGAATTTAATTTCGATTATCAATAAAACGGATGTACTTATTTTAAACATATTATTAATTTCAGAAACTACGAACCTGCCTTGTTTTGGTCCTTGGTTCACAACATCCTGGACGCTCCTAATAATACATCGCCAGCACCAACGCAGATTTAAGGAATTACATCCATGAATCCACTGAGCTTCCGGTCCTCTCTAGTTTATGGGCTCTCAAAGGGGACATATAATGAAAATTAAACCATAACAAGTTGGGAATTATTTGTAAACGTAATGGATATAAGTTTTGAATTTTAATAAACGATAACGTGTCTAAGAGTTAGAAAGGTGTAATGTCCAATGCATGACACCAAGAATAAATTAATTCTATCTACAAAATGTAGTTTAGATATCAGATGGAAGTTAACCATATATATTCAACATGATAAATGTTTTTATGCAGCAAATTAAATGTTCAACATAGCAACATATTATTTTTATGCATATTTATCGGCCATTTGTTTACAATTTATATTGCGAATTATTTGTCTATAATTGTTTGATTAATATCTTATGTCGATTGAATTTAATTTCGATTATCAATAAAACGGATGTACTTATTTTAAACATATTATTAATTTCAGAAACTACGAACCTGCCTTGTTTTGGTCCTTGGTTCACAACATCCTGGACGCTCCTAATAATACATCGCCAGCACCAACGCAGATTTAAGCATTTCATCCACTGAATCCACTGAGCTTCCGGTCCTCTCTAGTTTATGGGCTCTCAAAGGGGACATATAATGAAAATTAAACCATAACAAGTTGGGAATTATTTGTAAACGTAATGGATATAAGTTTGAATTTTAATAAACGATAACGTGTCTAAGAGTTAGAAAGATGTAATGTCCAATGCATGACACCAAGAATAAATTAATTCTATCTACAAAATGTAGTTTAGATATCAGATGGAAGTTAACCATATATATTCAACATGATAAATGTCTTTATGGAGCAAATTTAATGTTCAACATAGCAACATATTATTTTTATGCATATTTATCGGCCATTTGTTTACAATTTATATTGCGAATTATTTGTCTATAATTGTTTGATTAATATCTTATGTCGATTGAATTTAATTTCGATTATCAATAAAACGGATGTACTTATTTTAAACATATTATTAATTTCAGAAACTACGAACCTGCCTTGTTTTGGTCCTTGGTTCACAACATCCTGGACGCTCCTAATAATACATCGCCAGCACCAACGCAGATTTAAGAATTACATCCACTGAATCCACTGAGCTTCCGGTCCTCTCTAGTTTATGGGCTCTCAAAGGGGACATATAATGAAAATTAAACCATAACAAGTTGGGAATTATTTGTAAACGTAATGGATATAAGTTTTGAATTTTAATAAACGATAACGTGTCTAAGAGTTAGAAAGGTGTAATGTCCAATGCATGACACCAAGAATAAATTAATTCTATCTACAAAATGTAGTTTAGATATCAGATGGAAGTTAACCATATATATTCAACATGATAAATGTTTTTATGCAGCAAATTAAATGTTCAACATAGCAACATATTATTTTTATGCATATTTATCGGCCATTTGTTTACAATTTATATTGCGAATTATTTGTCTATAATTGTTTGATTAATATCTTATGTCGATTGAATTTAATTTCGATTATCAATAAAACGGATGTACTTATTTTAAACATATTATTAATTTCAGAAACTACGAACCTGCCTTGTTTTGGTTTTAATGCAACATTAGATTAATGTAATGTCCAATGCATGACACCAAGAATAAATTAATTCTATCTACAAAATGTAGTTTAGATATCAGATGGAAGTTAACCATAATATTCAACATGATAAATGTTTTTATGCAGCAAATTAAATGTTCAACATAGCAACATATTATTTTTATGCATATTTATCGGCCATTTGTTTACAATTTATATTGCGAATTATTTGTCTATAATTGTTTGATTAATATCTTATGTCGATTGAATTTAATTTCGATTATCAATAAAACGGATGTACTTATTTTAAACATATTATTAATTTCAGAAACTACGAACCTGCCTTGTTTTGGTCCTTGGTTCACAACATCCTGGACGCTCCTAATAATACATCGCCAGCACCAACGCAGATTTAAGAATTACATCCACTGAATCCACTGAGCTTCCGGTCCTCTCTAGTTTATGGGCTCTCAAAGGGGACATATAATGAAAATTAAACCATAACAAGTTGGGAATTATTTGTAAACGTAATGGATATAAGTTTGAATTTTAATAAACGATAACGTGTCTAAGAGTTAGAAAGTGTAATGTCCAATGCATGACACCAAGAATAAATTAATTCTATCTACAAAATGTAGTTTAGATATCAGATGGAAGTTAACCATATATATTCAACATGATAAATGTTTTTATGCAGCAAATTAAATGTTCAACATAGCAACATATTATTTTTATGCATATTTATCGGCCATTTGTTTACAATTTATATTGCGAATTATTTGTCTATAATTGTTTGATTAATATCTTATGTCGATTGAATTTAATTTCGATTATCAATAAAACGGATGTACTTATTTTAAACATATTATTAATTTCAGAAACTACGAACCTGCCTTGTTTTGGTCCTTGGTTCACAACATCCTGGACGCTCCTAATAATACATCGCCAGCACCAACGCAGATTTAAGAATTACATCCACTGAATCCACTGAGCTTCCGGTCCTCTCTAGTTTATGGGCTCTCAAAGGGACATATAATGAAAATTAAACCATAACAGTTGGGAATTATTTGTAAACGTAATGGATATAAGTTTTGAATTTTAATAAACGATAACGTGTCTAAGAGTTAGAAAGGTGTAATGTCCAATGCATGACACCAAGAATAAATTAATTCTATCTACAAAATGTAGTTTAGATATCAGATGGAAGTTAACCATATATATTCAACATGATAAATGTTTTTATGCAGCAAATTAAATGTTCAACATAGCAACATTATTTTTATGCATATTTATCGGCCATTTGTTTACAATTTATATTGCGAATTATTTGTCTATAATTGTTTGATTAATATCTTATGTCGATTGAATTTAATTTCGATTATCAATAAAACGGATGTACTTATTTTAAACATATTATTAATTTTTCTTGAAACTATGATACCTCTTGTTTTTGTGTTTTTTTTTTGTAATGTCCAATGCATGACACCAAGAATAAATTAATTCTATCTACAAAATGTAGTTTAGATATCAGATGGAAGTTAACCATATATATTCAACATGATAAATGTTTTTATGCAGCAAATTTAATGTTCAACATAGCACATTATTTTTATGCATATTTATCGGCCATTTGTTTACAATTTATATTGCGAATTATTTGTCTATAATTGTTTGATTAATATCTTATGTCGATTGAATTTAATTTCGATTATCAATAAAACGGATGTACTTATTTTAAACATATTATTAATTTCAGAAACTACGAACCTGCCTTGTTTTGGTCCTTGGTTCACAACATCCTGGACGCTCCTAATAATACATCGCCAGCACCAACGCAGATTTAAGCATTTCATCCACTGAATCCACTGAGCTTCCGGTCCTCTCTAGTTTATGGGCTCTCAAAGGGGACATATAATGAAAATTAAACCATAACAAGTTGGGAATTATTTGTAAACGTAATGGATATAAGTTTTGAATTTTAATAAACGATAACGTGTCTAAGAGTTAGAAAGGTGTAATGTCCAATGCATGACACCAAGAATAAATTAATTCTATCTACAAAATGTAGTTTAGATATCAGATGGAAGTTAACCATATATATTCAACATGATAAATGTTTTTATGCAGCAAATTAAATGTTCAACATAGCAACATATTATTTTTATGCATATTTATCGGCCATTTGTTTACAATTTATATTGCGAATTATTTGTCTATAATTGTTTGATTAATATCTTATGTCGATTGAATTTAATTTCGATTATCAATAAAACGGATGTACTTATTTTAAACATATTATTAATTTCAGAAACTACGAACCTGACTTGTTTTGGTCCTTGGTTCGCAACATCCTGGACACTCCTAATAATACATCGCCAGCACCAACGCAGATTTAAGGAATTACATCCATTGAATCCACTGAGCTTCCGGTCCTCTCTAGTTTATGGGCTCTCAAAGGGGACATATAATGAAAATTAAACCATAACAAGTTGGGAATTATTTGTAAACGTAATGGATATAAGTTTTGAATTTTAATAAACGATAACGTGTCTAAGAGTTAGAAAGGTGTAATGTCCAATGCATGACACCAAGAATAAATTAATTCTATCTACAAAATGTAGTTTAGATATCAGATGGAAGTTAACCATATATATTCAACATGATAAATGTTTTTATGCAGCAAATTAAATGTTCAACATAGCAACATATTATTTTTATGCATATTTATCGGCCATTTGTTTACAATTTATATTGCGAATTATTTGTCTATAATTGTTTGATTAATATCTTATGTCGATTGAATTTAATTTCGATTATCAATAAAACGGATGTACTTATTTTAAACATATTATTAATTTCAGAAACTACGAACCTGCCTTGTTTTGGTCCTTGGTTCACAACATCCTGGACGCTCCTAATAATACATCGCCAGCACCAACGCAGATTTAAGAATTTCATCCACTGAATCCACTGAGCTTCCGGTCCTCTCTAGTTTATGGGCTCTCAAAGGGGACATATAATGAAAATTAAACCATAACAAGTTGGTAATTATTTGTAAACGTAATGGATATAAGTTTTGAATTTTAATAAACGATAACGTGTCTAAGAGTTAGAAAGGTGTAATGTCCAATGCATGACACCAAGAATAAATTAATTCTATCTACAAAATGTAGTTTAGATATCAGATGGAAGTTAACCATATATATTCAACATGATAAATGTTTTTATGCAGCAAATTAAATGTTCAACATAGCAACATATTATTTTTATGCATATTTATCGGCCATTTGTTTACAATTTATATTGCGAATTATTTGTCTATAATTGTTTGATTAATATCTTATGTCGATTGAATTTAATTTCGATTATCAATAAAACGGATGTACTTATTTTAAACATATTATTAATTCAGAAACTACGAACCTGCCTTGTTTTGTTTGTTCACATCTGACTCCTAATACATCGCAGCACCAAGCAGATTAAGATTACATCATGAATCCACAGCTTGTCTCTTTTATGGCTCTCAAAGGAATATAATGAAAATAAACATAACAATGGAATTATTGTAAACGTAAGATATAATTGAATAAAAACGAAACGTCTAAATTAGAAAGTAATGTCCAAGCATGACACCAAGAATAAATTAATTCTATCTACAAAATGTAGTTTAGATATCAGATGGAAGTTAACCATAATATTCAACATGATAAATGTTTTTATGCAGCAAATTAAATGTTCAACATAGCACATTATTTTTATGCATATTTATCGGCCATTTGTTTACAATTTATATTGCGAATTATTTGTCTATAATTGTTTGATTAATATCTTATGTCGATTGAATTTAATTTCGATTATCAATAAAACGGATGTACTTATTTTAAACATATTATTAATTTCAGAAACTACGAACCTGCCTTGTTTTGGTCCTTGGTTCACAACATCCTGGACGCTCCTAATAATACATCGCCAGCACCAACGCAGATTTAAGAATTACATCCATGAATCCACTGAGCTTCCGGTCCTCTCTAGTTTATGGGCTCTCAAAGGGGACATATAATGAAAATTAAACCATAACAAGTTGGGAATTATTTGTAAACGTAATGGATATAAGTTTGAATTTTAATAAACGATAACGTGTCTAAGAGTTAGAAAGGTGTAATGTCCAATGCATGACACCAAGAATAAATTAATTCTATCTACAAAATGTAGTTTAGATATCAGATGGAAGTTAACCATATATATTCAACATGATAAATGTTTTTATGCAGCAAATTAAATGTTCAACATAGCAACATATTATTTTTATGCATATTTATCGGCCATTTGTTTACAATTTATATTGCGAATTATTTGTCTATAATTGTTTGATTAATATCTTATGTCGATTGAATTTAATTTCGATTATCAATAAAACGGATGTACTTATTTTAAACATATTATTAATTTCAGAAACTACGAACCTGCCTTGTTTTGGTCCTTGGTTCACAACATCCTGGACGCTCCTAATAATACATCGCCAGCACCAACGCAGATTTAAGGAATTACATCCACTGAATCCACTGAGCTTCCGGTCCTCTCTAGTTTATGGGCTCTCAAAGGGGACATATAATGAAAATTAAACCATAACAAGTTGGGAATTATTTGTAAACGTAATGGATATAAGTTTGAATTTTAATAAACGATAACGTGTCTAAGAGTTAGAAAGGTGTAATGTCCAATGCATGACACCAAGAATAAATTAATTCTATTTACAAAATGTAGTTTAGATATCAGATGGAAGTTAACCATATATATTCAACATGATAAATGTTTTTATGCAGCAAATTAAATGTTCAACATAGCAACATATTATTTTTATGCATATTTATCGGCCATTTGTTTACAATTTATATTGCGAATTATTTGTCTATAATTGTTTGATTAATATCTTATGTCGATTGAATTTAATTTCGATTATCAATAAAACGGATGTACTTATTTTAAACATATTATTAATTTCAGAAACTACGAACCTGCCTTGTTTTGGTCCTTGGTTCACAACATCCTGGACGCTCCTAATAATACATCGCCAGCACCAACGCAGATTTAAGGAATTACATCCACTGAATCCACTGAGCTTCCGGTCCTCTCTAGTTTATGGGCTCTCAAAGGGGACATATAATGAAAATTAAACCATAACAAGTTGGGAATTATTTGTAAACGTAATGGATATAAGTTTTGAATTTTAATAAACGATAACGTGTCTAAGAGTTAGAAAGGTGTAATGTCCAATGCATGACACCAAGAATAAATTAATTCTATCTACAAAATGTAGTTTAGATATCAGATGGAAGTTAACCATATATATTCAACATGATAAATGTTTTTATGCAGCAAATTAAATGTTCAACATAGCAACATATTATTTTTATGCATATTTATCGGCCATTTGTTTACAATTTATATTGCGAATTATTTGTCTATAATTGTTTGATTAATATCTTATGTCGATTGAATTTAATTTCGATTATCAATAAAACGGATGTACTTATTTTAAACATATTATTAATTTCAGAAACTACGAACCTGCCTTGTTTTGGTCCTTGGTTCACAACATCCTGGACGCTCCTAATAATACATCGCCAGCACCAACGCAGATTTAAGAATTACATCCATGAATCCACTGAGCTTCCGGTCCTCTCTAGTTTATGGGCTCTCAAAGGGACATATAATGAAAATTAAACCATAACAAGTTGGGAATTGAATTTTAATAAACGATAACGTGTCTAAGAGTTAGAAAGGTGTAATGTCCAATGCATGACACCAAGAATAAATTAATTCTATCTACAAAATGTAGTTTAGATATCAGATGGAAGTTAACCATAAATATTCAACATGATAAATGTTTTTATGCAGCAAATTAAATGTTCAACATAGCAACATATTATTTTTATGCATATTTATCGGCCATTTGTTTACAATTTATATTGCGAATTATTTGTCTATAATTGTTTGATTAATATCTTATGTCGATTGAATTTAATTTCGATTATCAATAAAACGGATGTACTTATTTTAAACATATTATTAATTTCAGAAACTACGAACCTGCCTTGTTTTGGTCCTTGGTTCACAACATCCTGGACGCTCCTAATAATACATCGCCAGCACCAACGCAGATTTAAGGAATTACATCCACTGAGCTTCCGGTCCTCTCTAGTTTATGGGCTCTCAAAGGGGACATATAATGAAAATTAAACCATAACAAGTTGGGAATTATTTGTAAACGTAATGGATATAAGTTTTGAATTTTAATAAACGATAACGTGTCTAAGAGTTAGAAAGGTGTAATGTCCAATGCATGACACCAAGAATAAATTAATTCTATCTACAAAATGTAGTTTAGATATCAGATGGAAGTTAACCATATATATTCAACATGATAAATGTTTTTATGCAGCAAATTAAATGTTCAACATAGCAACATATTATTTTTATGCATATTTATCGGCCATTTGTTTACAGTTTATATTGCGAATTATTTGTCTATAATTGTTTGATTAATGTCGATTGAATTTAATTTCGATTATCAATAAAACGGATGTACTTATTTTAAACATATTATTAATTTCAGAAACTACGAACCTGCCTTGTTTTGGTCCTTGGTTCACAACATCCTGGACGCTCCTAATAATACATCGCCAGCACCAACGCAGATTTAAGGAATTACATCCATGAATCCACTGAGCTTCCGGTCCTCTCTAGTTTATGGGCTCTCAAAGGGGACATATAATGAAAATTAAACCATAACAAGTTGGGAATTATTTGTAAACGTAATGGATATAAGTTTGAATTTTAATAAACGATAACGTGTCTAAGAGTTAGAAAGGTGTAATGTCCAATGCATGACACCAAGAATAAATTAATTCTATCTACAAAATGTAGTTTAGATATCAGATGGAAGTTAACCATATATATTCAACATGATAAATGTTTTTATGCAGCAAATTAAATGTTCAACATAGCAACATATTATTTTTATGCATATTTATCGGCCATTTGTTTACAATTTATATTGCGAATTATTTGTCTATAATTGTTTGATTAATATCTTATGTCGATTGAATTTAATTTCGATTATCAATAAAACGGATGTACTTATTTTAAACATATTATTAATTTCAGAAACTACGAACCTGCCTTGTTTTGGTCCTTGGTTCACAACATCCTGGACGCTCCTAATAATACATCGCCAGCACCAACGCAGATTTAAGAATTACATCCATGAATCCACTGAGCTTCCGGTCCTCTCTAGTTTATGGGCTCTCAAAGGGGACATATAATGAAAATTAAACCATAACAAGTTGGGAATTATTTGTAAACGTAATGGATATAAGTTTGAATTTTAATAAACGATAACGTGTCTAAGAGTTAGAAAGTGTAATGTCCAATGCATGACACCAAGAATAAATTAATTCTATCTACAAAATGTAGTTTAGATATCAGATGGAAGTTAACCATATATATTCAACATGATAAATGTTTTTATGCAGCAAATTAAATGTTCAACATAGCAACATATTATTTTTATGCATATTTATCGGCCATTTGTTTACAATTTATATTGCGAATTATTTGTCTATAATTGTTTGATTAATATCTTATGTCGATTGAATTTAATTTCGATTATCAATAAAACGGATGTACTTATTTTAAACATATTATTAATTTCAGAAACTACGAACCTGCCTTGTTTTGGTCCTTGGTTCACAACATCCTGGACGCTCCTAATAATACATCGCCAGCACCAACGCAGATTTAAGGAAACATCCACTGATCCACTGAGCTTCCGCGTCCTCTCTAGTTTATGGGCTCTCAAAGGGACATATAATGAAAATTAAACCATAACAAGTTGGGAATTATTTGTAAACGTAATGGATTAAGTTTTGAATTTTAATAACGATAAGCGTGTCTAAGAGTAGAAAGATGAATGTCCAATGCATGACACCAAGAATAAATTAATTCTATCTACAAAATGTACTTTAGATATCAGATGGAAGTTAACCATAAATATTCAACACGATAAATGTTTTTATGCAGCAAATTAAATGTTCAACATAGCACATTCTTTTTATGCATATTTATCGGCCATTTGTTTACAATTCATATTGCGAATTAATATTGCGAATTATTTGTCTATAATTGTTTGATTAATATCTAATGTCGATTGAATTTAATTTCGATTATCAATAATACGGATGTACTTATTTTA